>NC_091163.1:34218237-34353237 GCF_040958095.1 Procambarus clarkii
AATAGCCTAAGAAATTTTTTGGGTCAAATACATTGGAAAGTCTTGGGTATGGGGTATGGGAACCCAGCGACAGGTGACGTAAAAGGGGATTTCGATGTGGATTTAATATATAACTTATTTAAGAATATTCTAAACAAAGCACAGGAACGTAGTATACCATACAAATTGAATAGATCGAATACTAATGACCCAAAGTGGATAACAAATAATTTAAAGAACCTTACAGGTAAAAAGAGAGCTTGGTACAAAAGGATTAAGAATGGAGAAGTCAGGTTAGAACAGGAATTCATACAACTGGTTAGAATTGTTAAAAAAGAGATTAGGAAAGCAAAAAGAAACTATGAAGTTCGCATAGTAGAGCAAGCAAAGTCAAATCCTAAAGGGTTTTTTCAGTTATATCGAACTAAGACTAGGGAAAGGATAGGTCCATTAAAATCTGAGACAGGTCAAATAACGGATAATGACAAAGAGATGAGTAGTATTTTTAACAAATATTTTATATCTGTATTTACTAAAGAAGAACTTAACAATATGCCTTCAGCCGAACAAGTCTATGTGGGTGGGGATGAGGACAGGTTGACTAGTTTAGCAGTTACCAGGGAGGATGTAATTAAACAATTAGAAAAACTAAAACCAAACAAATCCCCAGGGCCGGATGAAGTGTTTGCCAGGGTGCTTAAAGAATGCAAAGAGGAGCTTTCCGAGCCACTGTCTACCATATTTAATAAATCAATAGAGTCAGGCAGAGTGCCAGAGTCATGGAAGGTAGCTAATGTGGTACCAATTTTTAAGAAAGGAGATAGATCACTTGCGTCAAACTATCGGCCAATTAGCCTAACGTCTATTGTGGGAAAGTTACTCGAATCAATAATTGCAAATACAATTCGTCTCCATCTTGAAAAACATAAATTAATAAATGAGTCGCAACATGGTTTTACAAATGGCCGTTCATGTTTAACAAATTTGCTAACTTTTTATTCCAGCATAGTTGAGGCAGTTGATAGTGGTAAGGATTGTGATGTTGTGTACCTTGACTTTAGCAAAGCTTTTGATACAGTGCCACATGAAAGACTAATTAAAAAAATAGAAGCTCATGGTATTGGGGGTGCTATATTAAGTTGGATTGGGGCATGGCTATTCCAAAGGAAACAGAGAGTTAGTATAAATGGGGTTAAGTCAGAGTGGGATAATGTTGTTAGTGGAGTACCTCAGGGCTCTGTCCTGGGACCTCTGTTGTTTATAATATATATAAATGATTTAGATTCAGGTTTGAATAGCAACATTTGCAAATTTGCCGATGATACGAAAATCGGTAGGGAAATTAATTCGGAGGAGGACTCACTATCACTTCAAGTTGATCTAGATAGGGTTTTGAAATGGTCAAATGATTGGCAAATGCAGTTTAATGCTGATAAATGTAAAGTTCTGAGGTTAGGTAATGATGATAGAGTTACAAGAAACGAGCTAGATGGTGTTGAGATTGCGAAGTCGGATTGCGAAAGGGATCTGGGAGTTATGATTAGTAAGAATTTAAAACAAAAGGATCAATGCATAAATGTTCGTAATAAGGCAAATCAGACACTTGGATTTATTAATCGCAGCGTTAGTAACAAGACACCTGGTGTGGTTCTCAAGCTATATCTTGCTCTAGTTAGGCCCCATTTAGATTATGCAGTTCAGTTTTGGTCGCCATATTATAGAATGGATATAAATTCACTTGAACGTGTCCAGCGTAGGATGACTAAGTTAATTCCCCAAATTAGAAATCTTTCATATGAAGAAAGATTAACAAAGCTTAAGTTGCATTCACTGGAAAGGCGAAGAGTTAGGGGTGACATGATAGAGGTTTACAAGTGGGTGAATGGACATAACAAAGGGGATATTAATAGGGTATTAAAAGTATCAACACAAGACAGAACACGAAACAATGGGTATAAATTGGATAAGTTTAGATTTAGGAAAGACTTGGGTAAATACTGGTTCAGTAACAGGGTTGTTGATTTGTGGAACCAATTACCGCGTAACGTGCTGGAGGTGGGGTCCCTCGATTGTTTCAAGCGCGGGTTGGACAAGTATATGAGTGGGATTGGGTGGTTATAAATAGGAGCTGCCTCGTATGGGCCAATAGGCCTTCTGCAGTTACCTTTGTTCTTATGTTCTTATGTTCTTATGTTCTTATGTGTGTTAGCTGTAATTACCTAAGTGTAGTTACAGGATGAGAGCAACACTCTTGGTGTCCCATCTTCCCAGTACTCTTTTGTCATGTAACACTTTGAAAGTACTGATGGCTTTGGCCTCCACCACCTTCTCACTTAGTTAGTTCTGACCGTCTACCACTAAAAACAAAAACAAAAAACTCTTGACCCCCTGAAGGATTCAAAGCTGGTCAGCCAGGGCCTCTACACCCCTTGGCATGTCCAGTACTATACCACTCAGCTACAAGCTGTACAAAAAAGGCGACCCCTACATTCTTCTTCTTCTTCGCAATATGTGCAGTTTACATGAAAGGTCAACCTCCTGATGACTGCATGAGTGGTAATGTCGAAAGATGTGGCACTCACAGAAGTGCATTAATGTTCATCATTTGGCAGAGGGTGGAAGATATCAATGTCTTCTATTTGTGTGAGGGTAAAGACAAAATAAACATATCTCAAGTTGACTATTTCCTTAACAGCATGAACTCCTGTATGCTAATCCCCACAATCACCAAACCTACCCGAGTCACTCAAACATCAGCCACTACCTTGGACCACATATGGACAAACATAACAGCTCCCCTTGTATCTGGTATAAGCTACGACAGAACAACTGACCACTATCCTACCTTTCTCATAGCGAACATGGACATAACACCACCAAAAAGCAAGAAACTTTCATTTAGGCTACACAGTGAATCAGCTTTAGACAATCTTACAGAGGCACTTCACAATATTAACTGGGATTCTGAATTCAATAATACCCATGATATAAATTCATTAGCTAACCTCTTCTTCTCCAAAACTCTAAGCCTCTACAACCTTCATTGTCCCCTTCTTACCAAGCAAGTAACTGACAAAAGATTAAACAATCCATGGCTCACAAGTGGCATTCTCAACTCAATCAACAAGAAACATGAATATGAAAAGAAAGTTAGGATTGGCCTAGTTTCAAAGGAAGTAGCTAAAAGGTACTCATCAATGCTTACCAGTATCATAAGAAAGGCAAAACTTGCATATTATGTGAATAGATTCAATGAAGCAAAAGGCAACATGAAAAGCACTTGGAAAACTATCTCTAGTATCCTAGGAACTAAACAACACTCACATAACCAAATAAAACTCTACAAGGATGGGGATATACCGTCAACTGATTTAGAAATGGCAAATGAATTTAATAGTTTCTTTTCATCGGTTGGTGGTAATCTTGCCAGTAAAATCCCACAGACTCAGACACATATTAACACATATCTCTCAGGCAGCTATCCAAACTCTCTTCTCCTTTCACCAATCAGCCCGGCAGATGTTGTGTCCATCATACACTCTCTAAAAACCAAGGCAGGGAACACCAGTGAAATTCCGTCCATTGTGTACAAGAGAGCCTCCCATGCCCTTGCCCCACCCATAGCACTACTGTTCAACAAATCTATAGAGTGTCACACCTTCCCTGATATCCTCAAAAAAGCAAGAGTAACGCCAGTCCATAAAGGAGGCAATCCGGCGGACATAAACAATTATAGACCAATATCAAATCTACCCATTCTATCAAAAATATTTGAAAAAATTATTTACAATCAGCTCTATTCCTACCTCGTAAAATTCGACATACTCAGCCCCTGCCAGTTTGGCTTCCGGTCCCAAAAGAGCACCAACGATGCAATCATTAGTCTCCTTGACGTTATCTACTCGGCCCTTGACAAAAATGAGTTTCCGATTGGACTCTTCATTGACCTAAGAAAAGCCTTTGATACTGTTAATCACAACTACCTCTTACTTAAACTCCAGCATTATGGAATCCAAGGCCTTGCCCTTGACTACATCCAATCCTATCTTAGTGACAGACACCAATATGTAACCATCAATGATACAACTTCTTCCACTCTACCAATTACCGTTGGAGTGCCACAGGGCAGCATCTTAGGACCTCTTCTATTTCTTATATATATAAACGATCTGCCTAATGTCTCTAATATTCTCAAACCTATATTGTTTGCTGACGATACTACCCTTATCTATTCAAACCTCAACCCACATACACTAAATAATGTTGTGAATAATGAATTAAAAAAAGTCCACTTATGGATGTCAACGAACAAACTAACATTAAACATCGAAAAGACTTACTACATCTTATTTGGAAGCAAATCATCAAATGCAATTCAGCTACAGATAGACAACATTAACATCAGTAATAAAAATGATGGCAAGTTTCTTGGCCTATTCCTAGACAAGAGACTCAACTTCAGCACCCACATTCAACACATAACTAAGAAAGTCTCTAAGACAGTTGGTATACTCTCCAAAATCAGATATTATGTTCCTAACTCTGCTCTCCTCTCACTATATTATGCATTAATCTACCCCTATCTTAATTATGGTATCTGTGCATGGGGGTATACCACTGCAAACCACCTTATGCCCATCATCACACAGCAAAAATCTGCTATCAGAATAATAACTAACTCTGTTTTCAGACACTCAGCTCCCTTGTTTAAATCCCTAAACTTGCTAAATATTAACTCCCTCCACACATTCTCTTGTGTCAACTACATTTACAAAACCCTGTTCTTAAATGCAAACCATGCTCTGAAACTCTCCCTGGACAGATGTAATAGGACCCATTATCACCACACCAGAAATAAATATCTCTTTGATATCCCCAGGGTCAAACTTAATCTGTGTAAACACTCTATGCAAATTAAGGGACCTAGTCTATGGAACTCACTCCCTAGTGAATTGAAAAACTGTAAAACTTTTGCCTTATTTAAAAGCAAAACCAAAAAGTACCTAACTTCATCTTCTTAGTTTCCTACACTGAGCTTTAAATTTGCTCTGTACCTAGTGTTACCCAATCTCCTAAATTTTATGTAATATAAAAAAAAAACCTTATCATTGTGTTCATTGCTGTCTTCTGTTATGTGCAAGCCATATGCTGTATTGTGACTACCAATTTTTGTCAACTATCATTCAAGCTGTCATTGCAATCAATCTTATATTGTTTCTGCTGTATTGTGCCAACCAATTTTTTGTAAACTACCATTCAAGCTGTCATTGCAATCAATCTTAGCTACCTATGTACTTTAATATACTGTACCTACAATTTTCTCTCATTTTTTTTTTTTCATTTCATGTAATCTGTTATCATGTTTTTGTCTATAAATTTTACAAGTATTTACCTCCTTAAAATTTTCTTAGATTAAGGACCTGCCCGAAACGCTGCGCGTGCTAGTGGCTTTACAAGACTGTAATTACCATATTTGTATCCTCACATTCCTTATGTACATTCTTGTATATGCATAAATAAAATAAAATAAAATAAAATATGAGTGAAATGGACTTAGGATGAGATAGATGAGGAGTTGCATTGATGGTGAAAGCAAAGTGTTGCCGTTTTCTGGAAAAAGTGTGATGTAGTCAAGAGACGGAGGTTGGGAGGCAAATATGTTTGGGAGTCAGTCGCTAATCAGATAAGTTAGGGTAGGGTAAGTGCGATTACATTAAAGAACACAGGGTGAATGTTTATAAGGTTGGGAATGTGTATAAGGGTGATACTGGTAGTGCTCACCCATTACTGGGTAGGTAGATAGTGCTGGTGGGTAGTGCTGGTAGTGGGGTGACTGATTCTGGCACTGCCATTATCATTCAGTTCTCCATTTGTTCTATGCATAAATTTCTTAACTCCGAGGATTGAATGTCAGCAGCCTGAAGTTGTCATGATGTCGTCCACACTAATGTCTACAACATGTTGGACGACATATCTTGCTAATTGGTCACACAGTGGTTTGTACCATCTGACTTTCTAACCACAGATTTTAGTAACATCTGAAAGCTCTTAAGTCCTCACTGTGATTGTGGTCCATTGCAATTAAGTTCCTTCGTTTATTCTGTCTGATATCATGCATGTTGATCGTAAAGAACTTGGGAATGGCATGATATAGGAGACTTTGTGCACTGCTAATTTCAAAAACACTCCTATCAATGGATGTATCGTCATCAAAGGCAATGAGGAACGTTTGCAAACCAGGAGAACTCGACCTACCTTGAGTGAGCGGAGGATGTTGATACTGAGGCCGCGTGGGGGTGGTGCGGTCACAGGTTACCTCAGGATGCTGGAGGTGCTTCGCCTCTAATCTGTTCGCCTTACAGTGATGTTTACTGTCCATGAAAACTCCCTCTGGAACCCCTTATAAGACTGGGAGATCATCGTCATCGGAATGCGTGCCATGTAATATTGGGTTCTGAAAACCCTCAAAAGTACCTCGAATGTTGGTAGGAGAGACGCTGCACACACCTCCAGCCATCGTCATATTCCATCTGCCAACTCATACATTTACCTATATTCCTTCATCTGGTAGTTCAGTTTACCCAGCAGCTGCAGCCTCTAGGGGCAACTCGTTGTTTTAACAGTGGGACCAGGGTGAAATGGGAGGTTCAGTGTGGGCCCACCTGAATCAATTAGCTCATCTAGTTAGCTTGCCTAGACATTGGGTCAACTGGGCATTACAGGATTGGTATCCGTACTGGTAACTGGGATACCATGCAGACCCTTCAATGATAACCCATGTACTATATACTACTCCAGTTACCCCTGAGGTTGCTTGCTCTTGTGCTTGTGCCTTCCCTCCTTTGGCTCCAAAGTGGGTGAGGGTGCAGGGTATTTCCCCTTCTCAGACTCATGGGGGTGGGTGATCAGGCCCCAGAGTCATACTGTGTTGGAAGATTGGGTTCCCTAGCTCTGGCTGTGGTGGGCCCAGACCATTCTTTGTCTTTCACTACCCTTTTGGATCCTGTCCCTTCCTCTACCCTTTGGCAGGGTTGACCTCCAAATCTCTACAGTTGTGACTACCACATCACCTTTTACTCTCCCCCCTCCTTCCAAGAAATCCAAGGCAACATTCTCACCATTGAGTGCAGAGAATGACACAGCCTTTGACACAGGAACCCATAAGAGGCTATTGCAAAAGTTGGAGACACAGGCAGGAATAAAAGGTAAGGTGCTCCAGGATAAGGGAGCATCTTAGCAATAGGATACAGCGAGTAACTGTGAGGAGGAGACATCAGAGTGGTGATAAGTCACCAGTGGAGTCCCACAGAGCTCTGTACTTGGACCCGTCCTGTTTCTGATACAGTGGCACCTCGACTTATGATTGCCATGACTTATGATAATTTTGAGTTACAATGTAAATTTGATCGAAAAATGCGACTTGACTTACGATAGTGTCGTGACTAACGATATTCGTTGATACACGTTCGGATCAACCGAGCGCATGGTTCCCTGTCATGCAGGCCAACTTGCCTCAGTTTACTAGAGCCACCCGCTTAGTGACGATCACGCTTATAAGAAATTCCATTTTTGTGGTGATTTTATGTTTTTTGAACATAAAACTGATTATTATATATCATGCCATGGGTCTCAAGAAAGTCAGTGGTAAGGTTCAACATATGAAAACACATGTAAGAATGACCATAGAGGAAAAACAAGAGATCATTCGTCAACATGAAAATGGTACTCAATGTTGTTGAACCAGCTAGGCAGTACAACAAATTTTCAGGGAAGGAGGAGGCGGCAGCAGTAGAGGATGTCCCTTCCTCGTTAATTAAAAAATATATGCAGTATGGGAAGAACTGCAATGTTTTGCTGAAAAAGAATCACCCAGATAAAGCTGTAGCAGGCCGTTGCATTGATCTTATTAGTGACAATGTGATACCTCACTACAGACAAGTGTTGCAAAGAAGGGAAAAACAACCTTCAATGGAACGATTTCTATTGAGAAAATTAAGCAGGTAAGATAAACATATGTACTGTATTGTAGTTAGAGAAAAAAATTGTATTCAGTATAAATGTACTTTTAAGTTAATATTTTCGAGGGTGTGGAACAGATTAATTCAATTCCCTTTATTTCTTATGGGAAAAATTGTTTCAACTTACGATATTTCAACTTACAATACGTCTCTGGGAATGGATTACCAATTTTAAATTGAGGTTCCACTGTATATGTAAACGATCATCCAGAGGGGGTTACTCATTTCTCACAGGCCCCCTGCTCTTGTTTCTTACTCATTTACTTACTTAAGACATCTACTTACTTATTTACTTACTTATCAACTTAAGAATCATTGCTTACACATCCCCCCTCACAGTTACTTGCTGTTTCCTGTTGCTTAGATGCTCCCTTATCCTGGAGCACCTTACCTTTTATTCCTGCCTGTTTCTCCAACTTTTGTAACAGACTCATTTCTCTCAATGTTTGCTGATGATGCAAAAATTGTGAGAAGAATCAAGACAGAGGAAGACAGACAAAGACTACAGGACAATCTGGACAAACTGGAGGAATGGTCTAGAAAATAGCTACTCAAGTTTAACTCAGGAAAGTGTAAAGTAATAATAGAGTACAAATAAGACTACATCTTATTTGGAAGCAAATCATCAAATGCAATTTAGCTACAGATAGACAACATTAACATCAGTAATAAAAATGATGGCAAGTTTCTTGGCCTATTCCTAGACAAGAGACTCAACTTCAGCACCCACATTCAACACATAACTAAGAAAGTCTCTAAGACAGTTGGTATACTCTCCAAAATCAGATATTATGTTCCTAACTCTGCTCTCCTCTCACTATATTATGCACTAATCTACCCCTATCTTAATTATGGTATCTGTGCATGGGGGTCTACCACTGCAAACCACCTTAAGCCCATCATCACACAGCAAAAATCTGCTATCAGAATAATAACTAACTCTGCTTTCAGACAACACTCAGCTCCCTTGTTTAAATACCTAAACTTGCTAAATATTAACTCCCTCCACACATTCTCTTGTGTCAACTACATTTACAAAACCCTGTTCTTAAATGCAAACCATGCTCTGAAACTCTCCCTGGACAGATGTAATAGGACCCATTATCACCACACCAGAAATAAATATCTCTTTGATATCCCCAGGGTCAAACTTAATCTGTGTAAACACTCTATGCAAATTAAGGGACCTAGTCTATGGAACTCACTCCCTAGTGAATTGAAAAACTGTAAAACTTTTGCCTTATTTAAAAGCAAAACCAAAAAGTACCTAACTTCATCTATTTAGTTTCCTACACTGAGCTTTAAATTTGCTCTGTACCTAGTGTTACCCAATCTCCTAATTTTTATGTAATATCAAACAACCTTATCATTGTGTTCATTGCTGTCTTCTTTTATGTGCTAGCCATATGCTGTATTGTGACTACCAATTTTTGTCAACTACCATTCAAGCTGTCATTGCAATCAATCTTATATTGTTTCTGCTGTATTGTGCCTACCAATTTGTTGTCAACTACCATTTTAAGCTGTCATTGCAATCAATCATAGTGTCATCAATCATCAATCAATCAAACAATGCAATCTATGTGCTTTAATATACTGTACCTATAATTTTCTCTCATCTTTTTTTTTCATTCCATGTAATCTGTTTTCATTTTTTTGTCTATAAACTTTGCAAGTATTTACCTCCTTAAAATTTTCTTAGATTAAGGACCTGCCCGAAACGCTGCGCGTGCTAGTGGCTTTACAAGACTGTAATTACCATATTTGTATCCTCACATTCCTTATGTACATTCTTGTATATGCATAAATAAATAAATAAATAAATAGTAAAGTAAAGTAAAGTATTAGATGAAAGAAGCAGGAGGCCAAACTCAAGAACTGCCTTCAGACTCTTGTGTAAGGAATCATTCAGAACCTTGTATACCACATATGTCAGACCAATCCTTGAATATGCAGCTCCAGCCTGGAATCCATACCTGTTTAAACACAAGACAAAGTTAGAGAAGATTCAGAAGTATGCCACCACACTAGTACCAGAGCCGAGAGGTATGTGTTATGAGGAAAGGCTATGGGAATTAAACCTCACATCCCTGGAAGACAGAAGAATCATGGGAGACATGATAATCACCTACAAAATTCTCAGGGAAATTGACAGGGGTGGACAAAGACAAACTATTTAGCAAGGATGGAACATGAACGAGGGGACACAGGTGGAAACTTCATATCCAAATGAGCTACAGAGATTTAGAAAGAATTTTTTCAGTGTCAGAGTAGTTAACAAATGGAATGCATTAGACAGTGATGTGGTGGAGGCAAACTACATACACAATTTCAAATGTAGATATGATAGAGCCCAAAAGACTTGGGAACCTGTACACCAGTATGAGTGACAGTCGAGAGGTGGGACTAAAGAGCTGAAGCTCAACACCTGCAAGCACAACTAGGCGAGTACATTTTCCAGAGCAGCTGCTACATTTCAGGATCTATTTAACCCTCACTATGTGGCCCAAATATTTTCATGTCTTCCATGATGACTGTACCCGCCGTGATGTTGTGCACACAAACACCTTATAAACTGTAGATGTTCATGTTCAGTTCACTCCCACCCAGACTGGCACCCATGTCATCAAGGCCCCTATCTCTAAGAAGATGGTCGTTCATTTAGCTACTCTATCTGACATTTGTGAGGCCTCAGTTTGGGTCTCAAAGAACGTTTTATTGAATGCCAGTGTCGAAACAATCCTTATTCCACCTCATGTTGAGACAGCGGACGGAGAACTTAAGGACTGACATGAGGAAATTATTTATCTGAATATACCCGAGGAAATTTACCTGACACTAGTGGCCTCGACAAGGACAGGAAGCTGGCAGCTTGTCAAAGGTCCCTCCATTTGCCTTGATAATCTTTTCCAGTTGAATTTTTAAATTCAATAGAGACTTTGCATTTACAGCTTCAGTGGGTAGGCAGTTCCGTGGGTTTATAACCTTGTAGGTGAAAATGCATCTCCTGTTCTCAGTCCTACATAGTGGCTTGTCGAGTCTGAAACCATTACTCCTTGTTTGTGTTACATTTAACCTTTTGAAGAAATTGCCCAGATTGTTCAGTATTTTAAAAGTTTCCATGAGATCTACCCTGTCATGCCTGGTTTGATGTGTTGATAGCCCTGTGACCCTTAACTGCTCCTAATACAAGAAATGACTTAGCTCTGGAATGACTTTTGTTACTTGGTGTTGCACCTTCTCCAGAGCAGTTATGTCCTTCTCAAGATGAGGTCTCAATGCATGGATACAGTAATCCAAATGCACTAGAGATTTATACAGTTAGACCAATGCCTTCTTTTCCTTAAAGTCAAAGGTACACTTGACTGTTCCAAGAGTTTGGTTGGTTTTTCTGACTGCTTCCCTTACCTTTTGTACAACTTTCAGAGAGTGGTGGATCCTGACTCCCAGGTACCTTTCTTCATCAATCTGTTGTAGTGAAATGTTATTCATTTGGTGGTGGTGGTGTGGGTTGCTATGCCCCACATGCAAGGTCTTGCATTTGTCAGTTATGCATTATGTACTGCATATCCTCAAGGCCCAGGGTTATCCTGTCCTCCAGGTTGACATATTCACTCGGCTCCCTTGTGGTACTCATCGTCATCTCCTTAAGGTGGTTAAAGTAACCTTCTATAGTTGGACCTTTCTGTCCTCAATTATTTTAGCTGGTGCCAAATGTTTCATTCAGGAATATGTTCCCTCTTGACACCTCTGTAATAGGTGTTGGAAATTCAGGCATAGAGCCTCAAAATATAGTAGTAAAGTGCCTTTTTGCTCCTTGTGTAGTTTCTCAGATCATTCTAGGATAGATTGTTCTTATCCTCATTCTCACTGCATCAACTACAGTGATGCATCAACAGATGCCCACTTTGTTTTTAAATGTTTTTGTCTATTTATTTAAACAGGCCATCTTCCACCTTTCACATCAGAATCTCATATTTTTTTCCCACGAAGTAAAATACCAGGTCTACATTCTATCCTCTTACTCTAGCATGACTTGCATTATGTCATGCTCCCCTTTCCCCACTTTCCTACCCCTCCTTGGGTTCACAAACACTTCCAAGCCTTGGACTCCATCACATCCATGAGCTTTCCCTTCTTTTCCCACTCTCCTACAATCTGAGTCAATGAGTGTCCATGTGGTGCCATTGGCTGGCATTTCTGTCCTGCCTTCCCAGTTTTCCCCCTGCTCGTCAATTTTCTGTCGCCTCTTTGGCCTTTTTTATCCACTGTGGATCCCTCCAATTCTTGGTTCTTCTTCCTTTTCAGTCCTACCCTCTGTCCTTTGGCCCTCCCCAGCATATAGCCATCTAGACCAATGTCCACCCTCCACTCATCCACCTTGTGTCACCAGCTGTCATTCTCCCTCTCCACCTGAGACAATAGTGGCTATCTCAATACCTTGGCATTATTGTTACTGTCTCTACCATTAAAATGTAAGCCTGGTACTGGTCCCTCTCCTTCCTCCCCAGCAAGTAAGAAGGCATTGGTCCTTGCCACATCTCACCCCTCTAATCTTGTTCCAGCACCTCCTCCCATCTTGATAGCAGAGCCATCTGACCTCGCTATAGTTGGCCTTTCCTCTGATGCTGCCCCTGATCCACTGCATGCCATTGTGTTCCTCCTCAGCCCAATTCCCATGATCACCCCTCCTTGGCACCTTCATTAGACCCTGTCAACTCCCCTATGCTCCTTCCCATGGCCCTCTCAGCCTAACCATCTCTGCTGACTTTGCCTATGTCCCAAGCCCTGATTTCTCTGCTTCTGGTCCTGAGCTTTACTAATTATTAAAGATACCCTTTGCCTGTATCTTTATTTTTTATTTTTGTCACAATACCTATTCTTTGTTATGTCCTTGAAGGGAGTATCTGTGACTTTTATAGTAATTTTAGTGAGCTGTAGTGCTATGCCTCAGAGCCGAGGCATAACCCAGTATGTTACACCTCAGGTATAACCAAATGCACAAAGAAATCACATTGAAGTGAGCATTGGGGGTGGAACTCCTATACAGCACCAGTGTGTTTACACAATTAACGTGTGAAACTTTGATTTGGTATCTGGTCGATACCTCAGGACCCCCGTAGATGATTCAGTTGAATCCCAGGTTACATTACTCTTAATATATTGTGGTCTAGTGGGTTAAGGCATGTGTTTGGGAGTACCCAGGGTACAGGCTCAAATCCTCATGGCTCCAACTGTTATTCTCATTATCGTTACTGTTACTATTATTAGGAGACGAACCTGTTTCCCACAGTAGCTGGAACATGTGCCTCAGGGTTAGGGATCAGCATGGTGACAGGATCAACAACAGAAGCACCAGTGAGCCGCTGCCGACGGAAGAGCCAGTTCTCTTCCCAAGTGTCAGAGTCCAGCACCATGTCGCAAGGGCCAACTTCACAGCATTCTACATCCAAACAAGAATCTGAAACATCAAATGCTGTAATTTTTGTCATGCTCAAAAATAGATCATTATTTGTTTACTTATCAGCAAATTTGTTAATGTATAGAAATATCATGTTGAGAATAATTCTTGATACTTGTATCTATAGATAATGTTTTACCGGCAATGGCTTTATAAAATCCAATAAACATCCACAACTCTATTCTCATTATTTGTCAAGTGTTATTTAAAAGTGGGTTCTGCCTATTCAGAGGCATATCAACCTAGGTAACCCACCAAGCCATCGAGGTCAATGCTCATTAGCAAAAGACAGCGTCAATGGTACAGCATTTTTATTTTAATAAAGTTTCCAGAAATTGTATGTTGTGGTTGGTTACAAAAACAGGTTACATACACAGACAGCTCTTATTGTCCTCCTATTCTTTCCAAGTACTACATAGTCATCTTGCTCTAGCACTTTATCCTAATTATTCCCACCACATGGCACATACATTTTCTTTGTTCCTTTACATATTTCTAATAATAGGGTTATTTTTGTTTCATTTGTGCATTATTTCTGAATCCCTTTCTTGATTCCAATAGCTATTTCTTTTTTCCAATTACAGCAACAAATTTCTATTCTTGCCTTCTAAAATGTCAAGTGAAGAACATCTTTATCTTACTTTATTTAAATGAAGAAATAAATATTTGTTCTATTTGTTTTTCCCATACTATCTATATTGCAATAGTCTGAAAAGATCAAATCCTGGAAAACCAGATTTTTTCACCATTTGATTTCTTGTGTGGTTCTTGAAAGCAGCGGTAGTTTATTGTGCAATCTATATTCATTCCATGAGTGGTTGTTTATTTGTATACCCCATATTTATTATGTGAGGATAGTTTATTGTGCACCCTATATTCATCATATGAGTGATAGCTTATTGTAATTACCTAAGTGTAGTTACAGGATGAGGGCTACGCTTGTGGTGTCCCGTCTTCCCAGCACTCTTTGTCATATAACACTTTGAAATTACTGACAGTTTTGACCTCCACCACCTTCTCACCTAACTTGTTCCAACCATCTACCACCCTGTTTACAAAAGTATATTTTCTTATATTTCTCCGGCAGCTTTGTTTCATTAATTTAAATCTATGACCTCTTGTTCACCCCATGCTCATCCTGTGTAATTACTTAAGTGTAGTTAGGGAGCCAGCGGCTGAGCGGACAGAACACTGGACGCGTGATCCTGTGGTCCTGGGTTAGATCCCGGGCACCAGCGAGAAACAATGGGCAGAGTTTCTTTCACCCTGATGTCCCTGTTACCTAGCAGTAAATAGGTACCTGGGAGTTAGGCAGCTGTCAAGGGCTACTTCTTGTGGGTGGAGGCCTGGTCGAGGACTGGGCTGCGGGGACACTAAGCCCCGAAATCATCTCAAGATAACCTCAAGAAGATAGTTACAGGATGAGAGGTATGCTTGTGGTGTCCCATCTTCCCAGCATTCTTTGTTATATAATGCTTTGAAGCTACTGATGGTTTGGGCCCCCACCACCTTCCCACTTAATTTGTTCAAACCATCTACCACTCTGCTTGTGAAAGGAAACTTTCTCAATTTTGTTGGCAGCTTTATTTCCTTAGCTTTAGTCTATGATCTCTTTTTCTTGGTGATACAGATTTAAAGAATTCTTCTTTGTCAATTTTGTTTATTCCTGTTACTATTCTGTAGGTAGTGACCATCACCTCTTTTAGTTCTGATCTAATGACACTCTTTAGAGTTATATTTGATAGCCCAAGATTACATTCAACATTGTCTTTATTTATTACAAGCTTAGTAAGGGCATCAACATTATCATGTTCCTGCATCTCAATTATATTTTGAACCCCCCTTATCAAATATGCATATATAGTGTATCTTGCTTGGCTTCAAAGACAAGTACATTACAATTTGACTGTAAACAATTTAATGCTAGTTTCACCCCTAGCTGCCAAAGACAGAAAAAGAGCAGGAATGATGGGATGCAGCAGAGGCCATTAGAAATACAGTACAACCTCGATTCAATGTACCCTGATTCAATGGATCTCCGGTTAGTTCGCTAGACTTTTCAGGCCGGATTTACTCACCCGGTTTGACGAACAATGGTTCGCCGAAGCGGGGGATGTTCAGATTTGCTTACGATGTTGACACAGTTCCACAGACTGGTGGAAAACTTTTCAATTCTATCACAGATTACAATTAATAATTCCCTCATATGACAAGTTCGATCACACAAGTGGACCGTACAAGTGGTCCACAAGCTTACGATATTGGGACAGTTCACAGAGTGGTGGAAAACTTTCTCATTCTATCACAGATTACAATTAATTGTTCCCTCATATGACAAGTTCGATCACACAAGTGGACCACACAAGTGGACCTCACAAGTGAACCACACAAGTGGACCACAAACTTACAATGTTGGGACAGAGTTCACAAAGTTATGGAAAACGTTCTCATTCTATCACAGATTACAATTAATAATTCCTTCATAAGACAAGTTGGATCACACAATTAAGTGTACCACACAATTAAGTGTACCACACAACAAGTGAAGCACATTAACCAAACACCAGCCAGAGTGGTCCACACAAATGAACGACTGAGTTTCTATGATTTTCGTTCACTGATTTGTGGCACATGTATCTTTGTAAATTAATTTAAAGGCTGAAGAGTGATGTAGCTAGCTAATGTGGTAAAATCTTCTTACAGACATTTTCTGTGATGAAAAGGTGAGTGAGGGTGGACAGATAAGGGAATACTGTGCTTTAAACTTCACTTGGTTTTCCTTTGTCTGTGTCGTCATAGTTCAGTGACCCATGACTTTAATAGTTTCAGATTAATAAATCATTTCTAAAACCAGTGTTTTATTAGCTTTTTATTATCCTAATTAACCCCTTAACTGCACGGCCTCCAAATATGACACCCCACCAGTGCGCAGGAAATTAAATCTCTGGAATAATTTTTTCTGTTTTGAAAGTGTCAAAAACCTTTCCCTGGGTATGGGTACAGTAACAGAAGGTGGAAATTGTACGTACTTTGGCTGATATGGGGTCCATAAGTTCGTGCATGACGTCATCATTCCCTGGTCGCCCGTGGTGTACGCCCCTGGGGCCGGTATGGCACTCGGGGCAGGATGCGCGAGTTGCCGCGAATATATTTTTGTTCATTTTCGGTGCACAGTTCCAAATACATTTTATATGCTTTTATGTGCCAATCCTATGTATAATGAACACGTACATTATATTATGGCAGTAGAACATCAGTACTGTCCGAAGACACTGTTACGTGCATGACGCGTGTACACATATCCGGCACATATTTCCATTGTATCATGCTAATTTATTTATATATACAGTCTATTTACACACTATACACTATCACACACTATACACATTCACCATCAACACTCAGAACTCCGTGAGTGTCAGCTGCCACACCCTCACTCCTCCAACATCCAGTCTCTCCCTCACTCCTCCAAAATCTTACTCGCCAACATTGCTCCTCTCACTACTGTATACCGTTATTGTTTGTATTACACTATTTACACATGTTATGTATACCTATCTGCATGTTTTATTCACCAGAACTATGCAAGTAAGCCAGTATTGTGTCCAAACTTTACAGTGGCCATCATACACTGCATGAGAAATCACACAGAAGCCAGCAGACGACACTACGATTATGTCATCTCCCTCACCAAAATAGCTCCTCCCAACATACTCCTGTTGTTGTTACTACACTATATACACACAGTGTATAGACCCATGTACAAATGTGTTCACCATAGCGAACCACTAAGCTAGTATGATGAGCAAAACAAGAATGGCTGCCCCACACAGTGAGGCTACCTCGATTCTCTCCCTCGCTCCCTCACCACAATTCCTCCTCCCACAATACTATGCACAGTGCTTATTATCACCACAATCCTGCTGTTATCACAATACTGGTCACTAAATCCTGTAAATACATAATTGACCACAAGTTTATTTTGTAAAGGAACCTAAGAAGTCATTTGAAATTTCCTAGATGTACGAAATAATGCTGTGGTTAGTGCTGTGAACATCGTGAACAGCATTGAATCACTAATTTTTGAATATTGTACACCGTCATTATCACACTCTCATCCTGTAACTACACTTAGGTAATTACTCAGGCTTTTCTGTAATTCTATCATGGCTAAATAATACAAGTTATATATATTTTTTTTGACATTACAGTGGCACCTCGATTAACGAGCGGCTCTATTTACAAGCATTTCCAGTAACGAGCGAGCCACTCACAGCAAATTTGTCTCTATTGACGAGCTTCACCTCTATTAATGAGCAAAACCATATGGTGCTTCCTAGTGTCTCGCAGGTTGTCGCAAATTCTTGGATGCCTCCGACGCCAGTGTTGTTGTTGTATCGTGCACGACAAGCATCCCTCTGCATTTATTTGTGCTTTTCATTGTTTTTTGTGGTTTTGTGACTACAATTTGTAATGCACGATGTCGCCAAAGAAGCTGCTTGCTTCTAGTGTTGCTTAAAGATAGTGTTGTCAAGATGAAGAAAGACACAATTACTGTGGATTTGAAGAAGGAAATTATAGCAAAGCATGAGCGTGGTGTCTGTGTGACTAATCTCACAAGGGAGTATGGCAGGTCCTCATCAACAATTTGCACCATTAGTAATGGGATGAGGAGGTAAGGGAGGATGCTGCCTCTTCCAGTGAGATCAGGGAAATGTTGGGAATGTTTGAAAAGGTGACCGCATTCTTGGAAAAGTTGCCCTGATAAAGCAGTAACAACCCAGTGTGTGAACATGTTTAATGACAATTTGCTGTCTTGTTTTAGGAACATCCTAAAACAAAGACAAAAGCAATTGTCAATAGATAGGTTCTTTGCAAAAGTAGAGAAAAGAAGAGCCAGTGATAGTGAACCACAACCTGATCCCAGTGGGGTGAAATTCCTAAGAAGAGAGAGCCCCCCTGATTCAGAGGTGGATTCTCCTTCCTCTCCTTCCTCCCTCCTCCCCATTGTCTCCCTCAAGCCAGCAACGACTCTTCATAAGGTAAAGTAAACATGTCTGTCTGCTTTCAGACAACACTCAGCTCCCTTGTTTAAATCCCTAAACTTGCTAAATATTAACTCCCTCCACACATTCTCCTGTGTCAACTACATTTACAAAACCCTGTTCTTAAATGCAAACCATGCTCTGAAACTCTCCCTGGACAGATGTAATAGGACCCATTATCACCACACCAGAAATAAATATCTCTTTGATATCCCCAGGGTCAAACTTAATCTGTGTAAATACTCTATGCAAATTAAGGGACCTAGTCTATGGAATTCACTCCCTAGTGAATTGAAAAACTATAAAACTTTTGCCTTATTTAAAAGCAAAACCAAAAAGTACCCAATTTCATCTTCTTAGTTTCCTACACTGAGCTTTAAATTTGCTCTGTACCTAGTGTTACCCAATCTCCTAATTTTTATGTATTTAACCCAAACAACCTTATCATTGTGTTCATTGCTGTCTTCTTTTATGTGCTAGCCATATGCTGTATTGTGACTACCAATTTTTGTCAACTACCATTCAAGCTGTCATTGCAATCAATCTTAGCTACCTATGTGCTTTAATATACTGTACTTACAATTTTCTCTCATCTTATTTTTCTTGCCATGTAACTTATCATTTTTTTTTTTTTATAAATTTTGCAAGTATTTACCTACTTAAAATTGTCTTAGATTAAGGACCTGCCGGAAACGCTGCGCGTACTAGTGGCTTTACAAGACTGTAATTACCATATTATGTATCCTCACATTCCCAATGTACCTTCTTGTATATGCATAAATAAATAAATAAATAAATAAATAAATAAATGAAAACAGTACAACAAAACATTTATAATTACATGTTCAGTATTATATTTACATTATAAAATGTCATACAAGTCATACAAGTATGGATATTTTGGGAGTGGAATGGATTAAATTTATTTCCTTTATTTTAAATGGGGAAATTTGTTTCTTAACACGAGTTTTCCACATAACGAGCGCGGTGCCAGAACGGATTAAACTTGTTAATCGAAGTGCCACTGTATTAGGCAATGCTGTGGTCACAAGCTGAACAGCGGTGCTGTGAGCTCATGCTGCGTGTGCCAGCCTTGGTTGCTCACCGAGTACTGAGGCTCTCACCCCAGGAATGTGGACCACGATTTTTTTTTAAAGATGGTGTCTGTTTACAAGAGTCCTGAGGAAGCTGATGTGAACCCCATGTAGCCACGGGAGTTTTGAATGGAACGTGAAAAATACAAATACCCGGAGGTGCGTAGCGCACCCCAGACATGGGCCTGCAGGCAAATTTATGTTATTGGAACAACAATTCCAGTGCGAGGGGATGGGTCTAATCCTTGTACACACAGCACCATGCGTGTTTCATTCGATTTCGTTGCCACAGTTCAGTGACCTACGGCCTCAAAATAATAAGATTTATTAATCAGTTCTAAAACAAGTTTTTTGGGGGAGCCTCTACGGCTCCCTGGAGCTATCCATGGCTGATATGGATACCCTAATTATTTTGCATCAGTCGATGTGGGTGGAGTTCTCGGCCTACCAGGGACCACAAGCCAAAACCTGACCCTCTCACAGAGGCACAAGAAGCAATGGTCCATATAAATGCACATGTGATTTGGAGCATTCTATATCTGCCATTGACTGGGACAGGCACCCAGAAAGGTAAGCACCACAGAACAAACCCCTATTCTGGTTAACAACGAAAAACATCAAACGAGTGGACAGAACTCTCCAAAGGAAAAAATGAGCAAACAAGCATGACATCTCTATCCTTTACCGATAGAGATCCCATCACAATGGTTGTACTCTTCAAATCACTTGTGTTGTCCCGTCTGGAGTACTGCTCAGTACTCACTTCCCCCTTCAGAGCAGGAGAGATTGCTGAAATTGAGGGAATACAGGCAACATATACGGCACGCATAGACGAGATAAAGCACCTAAATTATTGGGATCGACTCAAAGCTCTCCAAATGTACTCACTAGAAAGGAGACAAGAGATACCAAATAATATACACATGGAAAATACTGGAGGGACAGGTCCCAAATCTACACAGTAAAATAACAACGTACTGGAGTGAACGACATGGAAGAAAATGCAGAATAGAACCAGTGAAGAGCAGAGGTGCCATGGGCAAAATCAGAGAACACTGTACGAACATCAGAGGCCCACGGTTGTTCAACGTCCTACCAGCGAGCATCAGAAATATTACAGGAACAACCGTGGACATCTTCAAGAGGAAACTAGATTGTTTCCTTCAAGGAGTGCTGGACCAACCGGGCTGTGGTGGGTATGTGGGCCTGCGAGCTGCTCCAAGCAACAGCCTGGTGGACCAAACTCTCACAAGTCAAGTCAGGCCTCAGGCCGGGCTTGGGGAGTAGAAGAACTCCCAGAACCCCATCAACCAGGTATCACACGAGCTGTGCCACATGTCTGTGCAGCTCACCCCCTGCCCGGGAGGGGAGAGGGGTGAGCCGTATTTACTGTACGTATTTACTGTACAGCATTCACAACACCAGTCTCCGTGGTGTAGTGGTAAGACACTCGCCTGGCGTTCTGCGAACGCTTTGTCATGGGTTCGTATCCTGGCCGGGGAGGATTTACTGGGCACAAATCCTTATCTGTAGCCTCTGTTTAACTCAACAGTAAAATGAGTACTTGGTTGTAACAACGATTCTTCGTGGGGGTCGTAATCCAGGGACTTGCCCGAAACGCTACGCGTACTAGTGGCTGTACAAGAATGTAACAGCTCTTTTATATATCTCAAAAAAAAAATCCATGAAACTTCAAGATGGACATAACTCCAACAATAAGGTAAATAACACATGTAAAACAGTATTTTTTAGTAGAGTAGTAATATATACAGTATGTAATGTGATAATGCATTTTTATTGCGTACAAGAAAAAAAAAGGACACTGACCCAAATGCCTCCTGAAGGCAAGATTTCTTGCAACGAATCCAACGCTCCAACGCACTGGAGTTGGTCCCATATAGTTTGTTGAATCGAGGATGTACTGTAGTATCCTTCAATAAATTATAAAAAGGCATGAAAAACTAACCTTGTATAATATCAGCACCAAGTTCAGGGAAGGAAGCCCTTCTGGAGGAGATCTGGGCAGGGTCGGGAAGTACAGCATTAATGGTTGACAACAGAGGATCTTCTGTCACGGAATGGTGAGAGACCTTGTGACGTCTTGTCTCTCTCGAGTCATCCAAGGAACAACGAGAACCTCGCCATGACCCACCAGAGTCACTTATTTCTTCATCATAGATGCCTTCCAGGTCCTGGTCGTCATCTGTCAGATGATGAGTAGTGATTTCCTCAACATGTTCTTCAATCTGAGGCAGGAAAAATAAAATTCTAAAATTAATTTAAATTTATTATAGTAATACTGTACTAGTTAGATATAAGACTATATCATTACATATAGATATACTGTATACTGTAACCATGGTATATATGAAAGACAGAACAAATTTCAAAAAGGTTCGTTTAGTGGTTGGCAGGTAGGCTGCTCCATGTTTCTTAAAAAAAAAAAAAAACTAAAAAAAAAAAAGGTTGAAACAATTTGAAAACGATAAATGCCATAAAGGTTCGTTCAGTGTTTATCGGGTAGGCTGCTCCATTTAGCAATCTTTCTTTGTTTCAAATGTGTTCCATTTGTTTTGTATTTTTCATTTATGTCTCAATAATGGAGCAGCCTACCTGAGAAACACTGAACAAACCTTTATGGCATTTGTCCATTTATCAAATTGTTTCAACTGTTTATTATTTTTAGTTTTTTTTTTATTTAAGAAACATGAAGCAGCCTATCTTCTTGAGATGAGGTTATCTTGAGGTTATCTTGAGATGATTTCGGGGCTTTAGTGTCCCCGCGGCCCGGTCCTCGACCAGGCCTCCACCCCTAGGAAGCAGCCCATGACAGCTGACTAACACCCAGGTACCTATTTTGCTGCTAGGTAACAGGGGCATAGGGTGAAAGAAACTCTGCCCATTGTTTCTCGCCGGCGCCCGGGATCGAACCCGGGACCACAGGATCACAAGTCCAGCGTGCTGTCCGCTCGGCCGACCGGGTCCCCAACCTACCTGCCGACCACTAAACGAACCTTTTTGAAATTTGTTCTGTCTTTCAAAATTTTTTTTTTTTTTATTTTTTTTACTTAAACATGGAGCAACCTACCTGCCGAACACTGAACGAACCTTTTTGACATTTCTTTCTTTCTTTAAAAAAGTTAATTTCATTTTTCTACAAAAAGTCAATGCTTTGTAAACTCCCAGCATCAATAGCATCTTTAAACAAAGAAAAATAATTTATTTGCATCGTCGGAGGCGACCGAGAATGTCGCCCCCAACCCCACCATGTGGGGTTGATGTTATTCAAATGAGCGGTCCCCTAACGAGACGAATTGTCGGCGTTCGTTACCCAAAATGGTCGCCATTTGAGGCAGTCGTCACTCGAGGTTCTACTGTACTTAAAAGCGATTCCTAAACCTTGGGAAGCATAGCATACACTCCTTCCACAATGTTCTCTATGTGGTCCTCTAGTGGCCTCAATAAAGACAGGAAGTTAGTGGCTTGTCAAAAGTCCCATCCATTTGTCCTGATGACTTTAACTGAATTTTGAATTACCACAATAGTTTTGAATGTCATGTCAAATGTATATTGGATGTGTAGTGTAATAATCAATTGAATTAATTTATCTGATTGCTAGATTTGCCATGATAACTAAAACAGATATGAATGTAAACAATAAATACAGTGCATTAGTAAAATATATATATAAAATGATCATTACACAAACCTTAAACTGTAAAGGCGCACCATCACCAGTGACTGCATTGCCCCAGCAGTCATCAGTGACCACACCTTGGTCAGGACTGACAGTGGGCGGTCTGTGGGCTGGATGGTGCAGTGGGGTCAGTGACCTCTCCTCACTGCCCTCTGACCCACCCTCACTCACCTCACCTCGTTTGTGTCGACCTCGACGACTCTCCTTCACACCACCTGAATTATAAGGAAGAAGCTGTCATTTTTGCCTATTTTAATTATGTTAAAACATTTAAGATGACCAAACCACACACCAGAAGATGAGGAGACGACGACATTTTGGTCCATCCTGGACCATTATCAAGTTGATAATTTTTATTTTATTTTATTTTATTTATTTTTATTTATGCATATACAAGAATGTATATAAGGAATGTGAGGATACAAATATGGTAATTACAGTCTTGTAAAGCCACTAGCACGCACAGCGTTTCGGGCAGGTCCTTAATCTAAGAAAATTTTAAGGAGGTAAATACTTGCAAAATTTATGGACAAAAAATGATAACAGATTACATGGAATGAAAAAAAAGATGAGAGAAAATTATAGGTACAGTATATTAAAGCACATAGGTAGCTATGATTGATTGCAATGACAGCTTAAAATGGTAGTTGACAACAAATTGGTAGGCACAATACAGCAGAAACAATATAAGATTGATTGCAATGACAGCTTGAATGGTAGTTGACAAAAATTGGTAGTCACAATACAGCATATGGCTAGCACATAAAAGAAGACAGCAATGAACACAATGATAAGGTTGTTTGATATTACATAAAAATTAGGAGATTGGGTAACACTAGGTACAGAGCAAATTTAAAGCTCAGTGTAGGAAACTAAATAGATGAAGTTAGGTACTTTTTGGTTTTGCTTTTAAATAAGGCAAAAGTTTTACAGTTTTTCAATTCACTAGGGAGTGAGTTCCATAGACTAGGTCCCTTAATTTGCATAGAGTGTTTACACAGATTAAGTTTGACCCTGGGGATATCAAAGAGATATTTATTTCTGGTGTGGTGATAATGGGTCCTATTACATCTGTCCAGGGAGAGTTTCAGAGCATGGTTTGCATTTAAGAACAGGGTTTTGTAAATGTAGTTGACACAAGAGAATGTGTGGAGGGAGTTAATATTTAGCAAGTTTAGAGATTTAAACAAGGGAGCTGAGTGTTGTCTGAAAGCAGAGTTAGTTATTATTCTGATAGCAGATTTTTGCTGTGTGATGATGGGCTTAAGGTGGTTTGCAGTGGTAGACCCCCATGCACAGATACCATAATTAAGATAGGGGTAGATTAGTGCATAATATAGTGAGAGGAGAGCAGAGTTAGGAACATAATATCTGATTTTGGAGAGTATACCAACTGTCTTAGAGACTTTCTTAGTTATGTGTTGAATGTGGGTGCTGAAGTTGAGTCTCTTGTCTAGGAATAGGCCAAGAAACTTGCCATCATTTTTATTACTGATGTTAATGTTGTCTATCTGTAGCTGAATTGCATTTGATGATTTGCTTCCAAATAAGATGTAGTAAGTCTTTTCGATGTTTAATGTTAGTTTGTTCGTTGACATCCATAAGTGGACTTTTTTTAATTCATTATTCACAACATTATTTAGTGTATGTGGGTTGAGGTTTGAGTAGATAAGGGTAGTATCGTCAGCAAACAATATAGGTTTGAGAATATTAGAGACATTAGGCAGATCGTTTATATATATAAGAAATAGAAGAGGTCCTAAGATGCTGCCCTGTGGCACTCCAACGGTAATTGGTAGAGTGGAAGAAGTTGTATCATTGATGGTTACATATTGGTGTCTGTCACTAAGATAGGATCGGATGTAGTCAAGGGCAAGGCCTCGGATTCCATAATGCTGGAGTTTAAGTAAGAGGTAGTTGTGATTAACAGTATCAAAGGCTTTTCTTAGGTCAATGAAGAGTCCAATCGGAAACTCATTTTTGTCAAGGGCTGAGTAGATAATGTCAAGGAGACTAATGATTGCATCATTGGTACTCTTTTGGGACCGGAAGCCAAACTGGCAGGGGCTGAGTATGTCGAATTTTACGAGGTAGGAATAGAGCTGTTTGTAAATAATTTTTTCAAAAATTTTTGATAGAATGGGTAGATTTGATATTGGTCTATAATTGTTTATGTCCGCCGGATTGCCTCCTTTATGGACAGGCGTTACTCTTGCTTTTTTGAGGATATCAGGGAAGGTGTGACACTCTATAGATTTGTTGAACAGTAGTGCTATGGGTGGGGCAAGGGCATGGGAGGCTCTCTTGTACACAATGGACGGAATTTCACTGGTGTTCCCTGCCTTGGTTTTTAGAGAGTGTATGATGGACACAACATCTGCCGGGCTGATTGGTGAAAGGAGAAGAGAGTTTGGATAGCTGCCTGAGAGATATGTGTTAATATGTGTCTGGGTCTGTGGGATTTTACTGGCAAGATTAGCACCAACCGATGAAAAGAAACTATTAAATTCATTTGCCATTTCTAAATCAGTTGACGGTATATCCCCATCCTTGTAGAGTTTTATTTGGTTATGTGAGTGTTGTTTAGTTCCTAGGATACTAGAGATAGTTTTCCAAGTGTTTTTCATGTTGCCTTTTGCTTCATTGAATCTATTCACATAATATGCAAGTTTTGCCTTTCTTATGATACTGGTAAGCATTGATGAGTACCTTTTAGCTACTTCCTTTGAAACTAGGCCAATCCTAACTTTCTTTTCATATTCATGTTTCTTGTTGATTGAGTTGAGAATGCCACTTGTGAGCCATGGATTGTTTAATCTTTTGTCAGTTACTTGCTTTGTAAGAAGGGGACAATGAAGGTTGTAGAGGCTTAGAGTTTTGGAGAGGAAGAGGTTAGCTAATGAATTTATATCATGGGTATTATTGAATTCAGAATCCCAGTTAATATTGTGAAGTGCCTCTGTAAGATTGTCTAAAGCTGATTCACTGTGTAGCCTAAATGAAAGTTTCTTGCTTTTTGGTGGTGTTATGTCCATGTTCGCTATGAGAAAGGTAGGATAGTGGTCAGTTGTTCTGTCGTAGATTATACCAGATACAAGGGGAGCTGTTATGTTTGTCCATATGTGGTCCAAGGTAGTGGCTGATGTTTGAGTGACTCGGGTAGGTTTGGTGATAGTGGGGATTAGCATACAGGAGTTCATGCTGTTAAGGAAATAGTCAACTTGAGAGCAATTTTGTTGACCCAGGTCAATATTAAAGTCTCCTCCCAGAATGATGTGGTTTTTGTTGAGATTGTTGTTTATAATAAGATTCCTTAGGTTGTCTGAGAAAGAAGCTATGTTAGTATTAGGAAATCTATAGATGGCTCCAATAGTCAAAGAGGATTTAAGGGATTTAATTGTAAACTGAGCAAAAGTATATTCACAGTAGTCATCTCTGTCACTAATAACACTGTTGCAGATAAATGTATCTCGGTAATATATAGCTGTGCCACCACCTTTTTTATTAGGCCTACAGTTATGAATGGCTTTATAACCAGCTAAGTTGTAGAGTTGGGTATAGTCTTTATTTAGCCAAGTTTCTGTTAAAATAATGAACGATAGCTTAGTACCTAGTGCTGTGAGTAGTGCATTTAAATCGTCAAAATGTTTACCAAGTGATCTAACATTTTGGTTATAAACTGATGGATAGGTGCTATTTTGGAGTTTGTTTTTAGCCTGGTGTGCTGTGAAATACTTGCAATAATGATGATCAATGTGCTGGTTGGTATAGATATGAGACAGAAGATTTTGATCAGGATCAATATCAGTGTGCATAGAGATGCAGAGGGATCACGATACAAGATACACGATAAAGCAAAACACAAGAATAAGAGCAGATACAATAAAATAGTAACAATTTAGAAGTAAAATAAAGATCCAATAGATAGCCAGGGAGGACACAGAAGTTACATAAAATAAAACACAAAAAATCAGTAGAGACTGACAATATAAATGTAAAATGTAAAATCTAAGACGGACCGAAATGTCGTCGTCTCCTCATCTTCTGATGTGCAGTTTGGTCATCATATCTTCAGCCTTGTTATTGTGACAAATCGTCTGCAAAACATTTAGCAACAATTTTGTTGATACAGTTTATGGCAAAGAATAAGTTCATGTAATGCAGGATGCCCACTCTCTGACCTGACATGCCACTGTCCGTGTCTGTGCTTGCAACGTCATGGCTGACCTCAATCGTCACTTCATCTGGCCGACCTTCCTCACACGTTTCCAAAACCTGCAAACCAATAGATATGAGTTATATCTTTTGCTAATTTTATTCACTATGCTAATAGACAATTACTGAATAAAAACATGACTATATTCAGGATGGAAAAAAACATCAAGGAGCAGATTAAGGAAACCATTTTTAGATGGATGTTGATAGATAAAAAGGGTTGATGTTCAGACTTCCTCTCTAATACACACAAATAAATACCATTGTTATGAACACAAATTTGATGTGGTAGCCTATATTGGCTGACTTCAGTAGGGATTTGATTGTGTAAGGGTATGGGGGGTTTTCCTTGCCCATTCTTACTGAATACATATATATGAAGTTATTGTGTAATGAGATGTCCAGTGGAACCTCGAATAACAAATTTAATCCGTTCCGGCACCGAGCTCGCTATGTGAAACGCTTTTTATTTATTTATTTTATTTATTTGTTTATATACATGAAAGGTACACAAAGGTTTGTGAGAATACATAGCATAGTATTTACAATCTTGTAAAGCCACTAGTACGCGCAGCGTTTCAGGCAGGTCCTTAATTTAACAGATAATTTTAAGTAGGTAAAATCTAGCAGAATTAATAAAATGATAATAGATACATTGCAGGAAAAAAATGAGATTAGAGAGATTAGTAAGTATATTAAAGCACATTGGTATATTAAAGCTCTGATTGATTACATTGACAGCTTGATTGGTAATTTAAACAAGATTAATAGGCATCATACAGCAGATTGATAGCACATATAAGAAGAAAGCAATGATCACAATGGTAAAGATGTTTGGATTGGGTACATAAAGATTGGGAGATTGGGTAGCAATAGATACAGTGCAATTTTAAAGGAACAAGGTAAAAAACTATGAAGATGAAATTAGGTACTTTTTAGTTTTGTTTTTGAATGACGCAAAAGTTGGACAGCTTTTCAATTCATTAGGGAGTGAGTTCCATAGACTGGGTCCCTTTATTTGCATAGAGTATTTACACAGATTAAGTTTGACTCTGGGGATATCAAAGAGATATTTATTTCTGGTGTGGTGATAATGGGTCCTATTACATGTGTCCAGGGAGAGTTTCAGAGCAGGATTTGCATTTAAGAACAGGGTTTTGTAAATGTAGTTGACACAAGAGAATTTGTGGAGTGAGATTATGTTTAGCATGTTTAGGGAGTTAAAAAAGCGGGGCTGAGTGTTGTCTGAAAGCAGAATTTGTTATTATTCTGATAGCAGATTTTTGCTGGGTGATGATGGACCTGAGTTGGTTTGCAGTGGTTGAACCCCATGCACAGATACCATAATTAAGATAGGGATAGATTAGTGAATAATATATATAGAAAGAGAGAGAGACGAGAGCAGAGTTAGGTACATAATATCGGATTTTGGGGAGTATACCAACTGTTTTAGAGACTTTCTTAGTTATGTGTTGTATGTGGGTACTGAAGTTGAGTCTCTTGTCTAGGAATAGGCCAAGAAACTTTCCATCATTTTTATTACTAATGTTTATATTGTCTATCTGAAGCTGAATTGCATTTGTAGATTTGCTTAAAAATATGATGTAATAGGTCTTTTCTATGTTAAGTGTTAGTTTGTTGGTTTACATCCATAAGTGGACTTTTTTTTTTTTTTAGCTCATTATTAACAACATTATTTAGTGTATGTGGGTTGGGGTTAGAGTATATGAGGATAGTATCATCAGCAAACAATATAGGTTTCAGAATGTTAGAGACATTAGGCAGATCATTGATGTATATAAGAAATAGGAGAGGTCCCAAGATGCTGCCCTGTGGCACTCCAACGGTTATTGGTAGAGTGGGAGAGGTTATACCATTGATGGCTACACATTGGTGTCTATCACAAAGATAGGATTGGATATAGTCCAGGGCATGGCCATGGATTCCATAATGGTGGAGTTTACGTAAGAGGTAGTTGTGATTAACAGTATCAAAGGCCTTTCTCAGGTCAATGAAGAGTCCAATCGGAAACTCACTTTTGTCAAGGGCTGAGTAAATTATATTAAGGAGACTAATAATTGCATCGTTGGTACTCTTTTGGGAGCGGAAGCCAAACTGACAGGGGTTAAGAATGTCAAATTTTACAAGGTAGGAGTAGAGCTGTTTGTAAATAATTTTTTCAAATATTTTTGATAGTATGGGTAGGTTTGATATTGGTCTATAATTGTTTATGTCTGTCGGATTACCTCCTTTATGAACTGGCGTTACTCTTGCTTTTTTAAGGATATCAGGGAAGGTACAACATTCAAGGGATTTGTTGAACAGCAGAGCTATGGGTGGCGCAAGGGCATGGGAGGCGCTTTTGTATACAATGGATGGAATTTCACTGATGTTCCCAGCATTGGTTTTTAGTGAGTGTATGATGGACACAACATCTGTCGAGCTGGCTGATGAAAGGAGAAGAGAGTTTGGATAGCTGCCTGAGAGATATGTGTTGATATGTGTCTGAGTCTGTGGGATTTTACTGGCAAGGTTAGCACCAACCGATGAAAAGAAGCTATTAAATTCATTTGCCATTTCTAAATCAGTTGACAGTGTAAAGCCATCCTTAGAGAGTGTTATCTGGTTGTGGGAGTGTTGTTTTGTTCCTAGGATATTAGAGATGGTTTTTCATGTTGCCTTTTGCTTCTTTGAATCTAGTCTCATAATATGAGAGTTTAGCTTTTCTTATGATACTGGTAAGCATTGATGAGTACCTTTTAACTACTTCCTTTGTAACTAGGCCAATCCTAAATTTCTTTTCATATTCATGTTTTCAGATCAGATTCAGATGTTTATTCAGGTAAGGTATATACATACAAGTGATGTTACATTAATGGATTGATATATAGATAGAGCTAGTACATACAATGCCTAAAGCCACTATTACGCAATGCGTTTCGGGCAAGAAAACGCATTTTTTTTTTTATTGATTTGAGTATGCCACTTGTGAGCCACGGATTGTCTTTCAAAACGGATTTCCCCATTTAAAATAATGGAAATCAAATTAATCCGTTATACCACCGAAAAAGATCAATATGATATTCGATGTTTTAAATAATGGAGCACCCTACCTTACATACACTGAACAAACCTTTATGACATTTTTCTTTCTTCAAATTTGTTCAATTTTTTTGTTTCATTTTTTGTATAGCAAAAGGTTCGTTTGGTGTTTGTCAGGTAGGCTGCTCCATGTTTCTTAAAAAATAAAATAATGAAAAAAAATAAAATGAAAAATTTTGAAAAACAGAAATGTTAAAAAGGTTCATTTGGTGTTCAGCAGGTAGGCAGCTCCATGTTTCTTAAAAAAAAAAAAAAAACAGCATTGAATGTCATGAAATGCAATTTTCTGGGCGAGTCCCGGAGGCTCCCCGGAGCTATCCATTGCTGATGGATAGCTCCGGTTCTGTTCTTGGTTCTGTTCTAGGCCTACCAGGGACCATGAGCCAGAATCTGGCCCTCTCACAGAGGCATGAGGAGCAATGGCCCATAGAAATGCACGTGTGATTTGGAGCAGTCCATATATGCCATCGACTGGGACAGGCACCCAGAAAGGTAAGCGCCACAATACAAACCCCTATTCTGGTTAATGATAATCGTCATGCATTTTGCCTGTTTGCTCGTTTTTCTTTTGGCGAGTTCTGTCCACTCGTTTGATGATTTTCGTTGTTAACCAGAATAGGGGTTTGTTTTGAGGCGCTTACCTTTCTGGGTGCTTGTTCTGGTCGAAGGCAGATAACGAATGCTCCAAATCGCACGTGCATTTCTATGGGCCATTGCTCCTCGTACCTCTGTGAGGGGCCAGATTCTGGCTCGTGGTCCCCAGTAGGCCTAGAACTCCAGCCACATCGACTGATGCAAAATAGTTAGGATATCCATATCAGCCATGGATAGCTCCGGGGAGCCATAGGGGCTCCCCCCAGAAAACAGTTGAAACAATTTGAAAAAATGGACAAATGCCATATAGGTTCATTCAATGTTTGTTGGGTAGACTGCTCCATTATGACAATCTTTGTTTCAAATGTGTTCCATTTGTTTTGTATTTTTCATTTATTTCTCAATAATGGAGCAGCCTACCCAACAAACCCTGAACAAACCTATATGGCATTTGTCCGTTTTTCAAATTGTATCAACTTTTTTTTTTTTTTTAAGAAACATGGAGCTGCCTACCTGCCGAACACCGAACAAACCTTTTTGACATTTGTTCTGTTTTTCAAAAATTTTCATTTTTTTTATGAAACATGGAGCAGCCTACCTGACAAACACCGAACAAACCCTTTTGACATTGTTCTTTTTTTTTTAAATTTCATTTCTTTTTTCTACAAAAAAGTCGATGCATTGCAACATCACTGCAGTCACCCCTTTACATCCCAGCATCGTTAGCATCTTTAAACAAAAAAAGATAATTTATTTGCATCGTCGGAGGCGTCCGAGAATGTGCGGGAAGCAGCGCGACCCCACCATGTGGTGGTGGTGTTATTCAAACGAGCGCTCACCAAACGAGACGAATTGTCGGTGATTGGGGCGCTCTTTACCCAAATTGCTCGCCAATTGAGGCGCTTGTCACTCGAGGTTCTACTGTACTTTGAAAGAGCTCATCCTTCTCCCTTCGAATAAGCAGGGAAGAGAATAATCTTACAATATTGGTAGTTAAATGGTGGTTAAATGATAGTTATTTGTGATTAAATAATAACTAGGTGGGGCACTTTTTATTTAATATTGTTGTAAAAATAGATTTATTTGCCTTTACTGAAATGAATGAATTCTAAACTAGGAAGTAGAGTTGCCAGATAAAACTTAGTGTTCAGCCAAAAGAGAGTTTATTGTGATGTGTGCACATCACAATAAACAATACTAAACTTTCAGAGAACTTGAAAAGGAGCAAGTACCTGACTTTTCAGATATAACACTGACTTTGCTAATGAGAATATAATATAGAATTAATACTGTAGTGGTTACTTTATGCTTGGGATATTCTACACAAGATACTGTACACTAAATCTTTATTCAAGGCACAATCAAACACAGATAAATTATGATATAAAAAAATAAAAAGTAACCAGCGTTGAATGTAATGAAACGCCATTTTCTGGATGATACCCAGAGGTTCCACAGAGCTATCCAGGCTGATATGTATATTAATAGACTTTGACATCAGAAAGTGTGAATGGAGTTCTAGGCCTATCGGAGATCATGAGCCAGAACCTGGTTCCCTCAGAGAGGCATGAGGAGCAATGGCTTATACAAGTGCACATGTGTTTGGAGCATTCTGTGTCTGCCATCGACCGGGCTGGGCACCCAGAAAGATTAGCACCTCAAAACAAACTCCTATTCTGGTTAAAAATACTACTGAAAGCTAACGAGTGGACAGAACTCCCCAAATGAAAAACGAACAAACGAGCATGCCCTCACATTTGCCACGCTGCTTGTCTGCGCAGCTCCTCCCCTTCCTGAGAGGGGGAAGGGGGAGCCCCAGACCCATCGCGCCAGCTATTCACTTGTCAGTTTGAGGGTGGATGTCAAAACACGCGAAAAAAACTCCGACCGGGGAAGTTAAGAGGGTTACCGGGGAGCCTCCAGGTCTCGCAAAGAAAATGGCGTTTCATTACATTCAACAGAGCTACAATACATCACAGAAGACGCAAATAAGAGGATCTTGCCCAGGAAGTGGTCAGCATTCGCTCCTCAACTCGAAGTCGAGACAACAGGCTGCAACTGCTGATCCAAAGCAACATAGGCCCAGGAACATTGATGAGGTAGCTTGCAGCCAGGACCCTGTTTGACCGCCAAAAACCCAGTGCCCAAATGTCAGCCCAGGACATACCTGCTTGATGGGGTTCTGGGAGTTCTTCTACTCCCCAAGCTCGGCCCTGAGGCCAGGCTCGACTTGTGAGAGTTTGGTCCACCAGGCTGTTGCTTGGAGCAGGCCGCTGTCAGCCCAGGACATGTTACCAAAGATGGCAGCCAAAGCAGCAAACTTACGAACATCATGGGCACGGGGATAGACCGCAGGCTGGCTGGATCGAATAACCCTGCAAACAACATGAGAGACTCGAACTCTGGAACAGGGAAGAAGGGAAACCGGATCAATTCAAAGCATGTACCCGGTCACAGAGGCCGTGGCACGCAAATAACAGCAGAGATCTGCAACCGGACACATCACACGATACATCTCCAGCCTGACCAACTAAGCATCAATAACCCAAGGACCCCTCTGGAACGCAGCAATCTCATTCGTCACCAGAAAGGAAGGAGACAGCTTCAACCGAACAAACCTATCACCTTGACCAAAAGAGCAGAAACCCCTGAGCTGGAATAGAGCATGAAGCTCCCCAACCCAACCCCCAGAGGCTAATGTCAACAAGAAAAGAGCTTTGGAAAAACAATCCTGAACCAAAGGGGCCACCACAAACCGAAAAGAAGAGATAAGAGAGGACCCGATCCAAAGGCCAGGACAGCTCAAGTGGTGCATGAGCAGGCAGGAGGTGAAACAACGCATGAGACAGCTTGCGAAACGAAGCAGAAATAACACCAATACCGAATGCAAGCAGCAGTGGGTCTGCCAACGCCGCACGATATGAGGCGACAGTATTCGGCATAAGATAATGGTCTTGAAACAACCATGAAAGAAAGGACAAAACAACCTTAACCAAAAGCAAAGTATAATGACGAAGAGACAAAAAGAACCGAAAGAACCGCCAGGAAATTTCACACTGCCACCGAGACGAAGGCCGCAGGTGGGACACCATCAAAGAAGCTACCTGATGACCACACATAATAATAGACTCGAGTCATAAAGACCAGACGCGAAGACTCGAGGAGAAAATCGAACCAGTCTCGTAACAGACTGCTGAAAGAGGCGGAGCCGCGGGAAAACCTCCGGGTTCGGACACCGAGCAAGCAGCGTCTGAAACCAAAGCTGGGCCAGCCACCATGGGGGCTAAGAGGATAACTCTCCCATGGTAAGTCTCCAAATAGCTAATATCTGGAGCAATAGCGGAACTGAAGGGAAAGAGGTACAGGAATTTCCTGCCGGAAGGCATCGATTCTGATGACCTCACAGTTGGGGAAGGGCACCACATATACAGGAAGACGCCTCGAACATGCCGATGCAAAGAGGTCTACCTCCGGGCGCGCAGATGTCTGGCAAAGCCAACTGAATGATGGTCAGCATCGACCATCCATTCCATGGACAGGGGAATGAACCGAGACAGGCTGAGCACCAGGACGTTGGACACCCCTCTGGATGTAGACAGCCAGGAGAGCTAAACCCTGAGAACTCGGCAGACAAGTCATCCGAAACGACCAGCCCCAAAGAGCCAATGACCGCATCGAACCCCCTTGGTTCAGGCAATGAATCACTGGGAAGCAGTCCGAATAGAGCCGGATCGTCGATCCGGCTCAACATCGATCCGCAGGTGACCTGAACCCTTCGAAGAGAATACCACACAACCATAAACTCCCGCACCGTGCTGTGGGCTCTACAGAAGGACGGACCCACCACCCCTAGCTGGCCTGGTGAGCACTAGTCAAAAGTCCCAGCCCAGAGACGACACGTCCATGAACACATCGAGTGAGGGGCCCCGGAGGTTGAGCCCAGCGATCGTGAGAGAGGTGGAAAGGACGTCCCCGAAGGAACCAGAACAGATGATGAAGCCAAACCCGACCCAACGGGTAGACCATCATTGCAAAGCTCAGGCTCCTGCACAAACCCTCGAGCAACTGCCAGGTGACCCGGGAGCCTTCCCAGAAACAAGCACATGTGGGACTGCAGCCAAAGGTGAGACCCCGAAGGGAGAGACAAGGAAGCCGTCCGAGAGTCCCACACAAGACCCAGCCAGGTTCAAAGCTGGGAGGGAACCAGATGGGATTTCCTCCAGTTCATCAGGAACCTGAACCCGTCAAGTTGGGAAAGAGCCAAATCCCTGGTGAGCAGACACGTGGACCGACTGGGAGCCCATACCAGCCAGTCGTTGAGGTAGGCCAACACCCGAACACCTAAAAGATGCTGATGGGCCACTACGATCCGGGTAAGGAGTGTGAACATACAAGGAGCCAGGTTCAACCTGAACGGGAGACAACAAAAGCGGTAAACCAGATGCTCCACTACAAACTGAGCCAGTCCCTGAACCCAGGATGAATCGAGACATGTCAATACGCGTCCTTGAAGTCCAGGAACACCATCCAAGCGACAGGCTCCAACAGAAGCCGAACCTGGGACAGAGTAGTCATCTAAAAGGAGGGGCAAGAAACCCAAGGGTTTGGATAGGAAAAATCCAGAATGAACCGTAGGCCCGCACAGTCCCGTTTTGGGACTGGGAACAGGCGGGAAATCCACCCGAGAGATGTCCTTTCGACCACGCCCAAGCGCACCCACTCCGAGATGACCCAACAGAGGAAAAACCCCCCGAAGGAGGAGAGGCCACCCAACGCCACTGCAGGCCATCAGAAACGACCCGAAAAGTCCACAAATCGTGAGACCAGGCATGTGCGAACAGAGCAAGCCTCCCCCCATCAATGGGACAAACTGCAAAAGGGCCAACCCCCTTACAAGAACCCGACACACTCACAGAGCAATCACCGCGCCGACCAGACTCGGATGGTTCCGAAGGCGGTGCCAGCTCCAAAACTGGCACCTGTGGCCTACCACAACGTCCCTCCCCCTTCACTTGACCCCCCACCCCTCATCCCAGTATCCTCTGAGACCCTGTTATCCACCTCACAAATCCTCACACCCATGGAACAGCTTCCCACACCAACAGAACACTCACCAAGGAGGCGATTTGAGAAGGGACAGAAGAAAGTGAGCCTCAAGGCAATGTACACTAACATAGATGGAATTACAAATAAAGCAAATGAACTTGGAGAATGGGTACTAGAGGAAAACCCAGACATAATAGCTCTCACAGAAACAAAACTAACGAAAACCATAACAAATGCAGTGTTCCCACATGACTATTATGTTACGAGGAAAGAGAGAGAAGGAAGAGGTGGTGGTGGTGTAGCTCTGTTGGTAAGAAAAGGCTTGGATTTTGAGGAGATGGTTATTCAGGGCTGTGAAGGTTTCAGTGACTACATAACAGGTACCATAACAACTAGAGGGTAAAAAATTATATAGTCATATATAATCCACCACCAAATGACAGAGGACCCAGACAGGAATATGATAGAAACAACATGGCCACCATTAACATAATAGAGAGAGCAGCTTCTGTTGCTAGCAGGAATGGATCTGGACTACTAATCATGGGAGACTTCAACCATGGGAAGATAGATTGGAAGAACAGAGACCCACATGGAGGACCAGAAAGATGGAGAGCTAAGCTGCTGGACGTGGCAACAAGAAACTTTCTAAGCCAAGGAACCAACAAGAATGAGAGAAGATGAACCAGCAATGCTTTATTTGATATTTACCCTAAATGAGTGGGATATAAGGGAAGTTAAGATGGAAGCACCCTTGGGAATGAGTGATCACAGTGTATTGAACTTTGAGTACCTGGTAGAGCTAGGAATTATCTGCCCCCAAAAAGAACTAGGAAACAAAAGGCTGGCATACCGAAAGGAAAATTATGAGGAGATGAGAAGTTTCCTAAGGGAAATACCTTGGGACACAGACCTCAGAGCTAAGTCTGTACAAGATATGATGGACTATGTCACCCAAAAGCGTCAGCAGGCAGTAAACAGGTTCATCCCAGCTCAAAGGGAAAAATCCGAGAAGCAAAAGAAGAATCCATGGTATAATAGGGCATGTATGGAAGCAAAGAAACTGAACAAAAGGGCGTGGAGGAACTTCTGGAATAACAGAACACCAGAAAGCAGAGAGATACCAGAGAGCCAGGAATGAATATGTCAGGGTGAGAAGAGAAGCAGAGAAAAGTTATGAAAATGATATAGCAAACAAAGCCAAGACCGAACTAAAGCTACTCCACAATCACATCAGAAGGAAAACAACAGTGAAAGAACAGGTAGTGAAACTTAGAACAGGCGAGGACAGGTATACAGAGAATGACAAAGAGGTGTGTGAAGAACTCGACAAGAGGTTCCAGGAGGTCTTCACAATAGAACAAGGTGAGGTCACTGTGCTAGGAGAAAGGGAAGTAAACCAGGCGGCCTTGGAAGGGCTCGAAATTATGAGAGGAGGTCGTCAAGAGACACCTGCTGGATCTGGATGTTAGAAAGGCTGTTGGTTCAGACGGGATCTCGCCATGGGTACTGAAAGAGTGTGCAGAGGTACTTTGCTTGCCACTCTTCATAGTGTATAGTAGGTCACTAGAGACGGGAGACCTACCAGAAATATGGAAGACGGCGAATGTGGTCAGAATATACAAAAAGGGCGACAGGCAAGAGGCACTGAACTACAGGCCAGTGTCCTTGACTTGTATACCATGCAAGGTGATGGAGAAGATCGTGAAAAAAAACCTGGTAACACATCTAGAGAGAAGGGACTTCATGACAAATCGCCAACATGGGTTCAGGGAGGGTAAATCTTGCCTGACTGGCTTAATAGAATTCTACGACCAGGTGACAAAGGTTAAACAAGAAAGAGAAGGCTGAGCTGACTGCATTTTCTTGGATTGTCAGAAAGCCTTTGACACAGTACCGCATAAGAGGCTGGTACATAAGCTGGAGAGACAGGCAGGTGTAGCTAGGAAGCAGAGAGTTACGGTGAGGGGTGAGACCTCAGATTGGTGTGAAGTCACCAGTGGTGTCCCCACAGGGCTCTGTACTCGGTCCTATTTTGTTTCTGATATATGTAAATGATCTCCCAGAGGGTATAGATTCGTTTCTCTTAATGTTTGCGGACGATGCCAAAATTATGAGAAGGATTAAGACAGAGGAGGACTGCTTGAGGCTTCAAGAAGACCTAGACAAGCTGAAGGAATGGTCGAACAAATGGTTGTTAGAGTTTAACCCAAGCAAATGTAATGTAATGAAGATAGGTGTAGGGAGCAGGAGGGCCAGATACAAGGTATCATCTGGGAGATGAAGTTCTTCAAGAGTCAGAGAAAGAAAGAGGGGGTTGATATCACCCCAGACCTGTCTCCTGCAGCACATATCAAGCGGATAACATCAGCGGCATATGCCAGGCTGGCCAACATAAGAACGGCATTCAGAAACTTGTGTAAGGAATCATTCAGAACTTTGTATACCACATATGTCAGGCTAATCCTGGAGTATGCAGCCCCAGCATGGAGTCCATATTTAGTCAAGGATAAGACTAAACTGGAAAAGGTTCAAAGGTTTGCCACCAGACTGGTACCCGAGCTGAGAGGTATGAGCTACGAGGAGAGACTACAGGAATTAAACCTCACTTCGCTGGAAGACAGAAGAGTTAGGGGGACATGATCACCACATTCAAGATTCTCAAGGGAATTGATAGGGTAGGTAAAGACAGGCTATTTAAGACAAGGGGCACATGCACTAGGGGACACAGGTGGAAACTGAGTGCCCAAATGAGCCACAGAGATATTAGAAAGAACTTTTTTAGTGTCAGAGTGGTTGACAAATGGAATGCATTAGGAAGTGATGTGGTAGAGGCTGACTCCATACACAGTTTCAAGTGTAGATATGATAAAGCCCAATAGGCTCAGGAACCTGTACACCTGTTGATTGACGGTTGAGAGGCGGGACCAAAGAGCCAGAGCTCAACCCCCGCAAGCACAATTAGGCAAGTACAATTAGGTGAGTACAACAAACGAAACCCCGAGCCTTGGCACGACCCTTCCAGGAAGAACTCCCCTGGGACCCCCAAAAGACCAACAAGTCCGACATTGGACGACAACTAACCGAGGAAGTCTGCAGAAACTGCCTAACCACAGACTCCGCAAACAGCAAAGGACTAAAAGGCGAAGAAACTCTAAGAGCCAGGGGCCCAAGCAGATTCGAAAGAGGAAGCAAGCATAACCTGCTGACACGCATCAAAAAACTGTAGCACCGCATCCCGCAGAATCGGTGCAATGAACTTCAACAGCGCAGGTAACACACAAGCCACTGAGACCAAGGCACCAGACCCAGAAACGGCCCCAAGCGCCTCTACATCCTCCGCAAGTCAATCCGAAGACAGTTCCAGAAGGGAAAAGAAGTGCAAGACCGAGGCCAGCAAGCCACTAGCACGCAAGCCCTCAGCCACAAGCGCAGCCGAAAGGAATTGAACCTGTGTGTGAAGATGAACTGCGCCAACATCTCGCAGAAGGGCAGGGGTGAACAAACATGGATTGAGGTGCTCAAAGGTGATCCAGCTTTACCTGGATCACCGTTAACGAATCACGCCACTCAAGCATGTGGATACAATAGAAAGTACTCCAAGAATCCAAAGACAACAACGGGCAGTCCGCAAGCCAGGACGACAGAACAACTCTGTAACCTCATAACGAACCCAGTATGGAGATGAAGAACAAAACCTGAATGAAAGCAAATCCACTATAGAGGCAAAATCCAGGTCGCGCAGGAGGTATGCCGTAATGGCCACCCGCACCTAAGTAAGTGAGATGCAGGAAGCCAAAAACCTCCGGAAGGATGAAACCGAAGGACCTGAAGGAATATGGAATCGAACCAGGAGAGGGGCTGAACACAAATCTAATTCATACGCAGAGGGGGGAAAAGAAAACCTCCCTCCTGCTAACACAAAGGCCTGCTCAGAGGGTTGGAAAATCCAGGCGGGGTCCAGCGGGGCCCAAGACCCCCAAATCAGACTTCCCCAACCCCACGAACCCTCACATCAGGTCCTGGGGATGAGTTATCCTCCGAAACCCCGGCCTCATAAGAAAAAACCGGGGCCGCCAGAAAAGCAAGAAGAAAGGGGGCCCACTGGTCAAACCCTGTCACCACGGCTGGAGGAACCGACTCAAATGTCTCCGTCGCCACCTCAGAAGAGGCAACCCCCGAAATTGCCTGAGTCTCAGAATCCTCTAAACCCCATCCCGACCCCGAAGCCATCAGACGCTTTGGAGCCAAAAGCCAGGGGAATGGGGGGGGGGGGAACCAGAATGAATCACAGCAGAGGAAGAATGAGCGGGTGCAGACTGAACCAAGGCCAAAGTGACCAACACCCCACTAGTCCGGGTCCCTATAAACAAAGCAGGGCAACCTCAGGGCATCCGGGGGTAGCAACCAACCTAGAACGTTGCAGCAACCTATACCTAGAATGCAATGCCTGAGCCGCCTGTACCCGAATAATGGTGGATTGGGTGAACTGAGTCACAAACAAGCAACAATGCTCACAGGACTCTGGGTCGAAGCTGTCTCTGACCCAACAGGTAAGGCGAGAGGGGACCCAGGGGTTGCATCTATTGGACTCCTTGCACCCCAGCGGGGTTTCCCAGGGCCTGTAAGGATAAGCCCAGGCAGGGTACTGCAACTGCAATGGTAAAATCCTGATAAGAGAATGAGGCCAGAGGAGATGTCAGCCCCAGCTAGCATCAGTCAATAAACTTGGGGGCGAGCAGGGGGGCCCCCCCTCCCACTCCCGGGGAAGCAATGCGTTGGTTTGATGATGTTTTGCTTGTTGCATTGTTTTTCTTGAGGGAGTTCTTGGACTCTGGTCTTGGGCTGCAATGTTCTACCAGTTCGGGTTTGTTTTGGGATGCCTACCTTTCTGGGCACCTTCCCTGGTTGATGGCGGACATGAATATACTCTCAAAGAGTGGAGTTTTCATAGGCCATTGCTCCCTGTGTCTCTGAGGGAACCAGGTTATGGCTCATTGTTCCCGGTAGGTAAGAACTCCATGTGACTGATGCCCTAGACTAATATAGCATATACCAGTTCGATAGCTCCAGGGAGCCTCCGGGGCTCCCCACAGAAAATAAAATTTGTATTTAGGTAAAAGTACATACTGTACATACATATTAAGATACAAGCAGAATGTTGGATTTTTAGATAGAGCATAATATGTCCAACCCATCCTCCTGTTTATATAGTATACTATGGCACACCATAGTATAAAGATTAATGTACTAAGCAATTAGATACTAGAATTTGGTACTATTTTCTTCATAGTCCAAAAAAATGAAACTTAAAAACAAAAATATTCCTAGGCTTAGTATAGCACCTAATCCTCTTACTCTGAATGATACAGTAAATACTGAACTAAATAAAATCCAGTTTTAGCTAACTGCTAACAAACTCTCACTTAACATTGACAAAACTTTGTATATTTTGTTTTTTAATAAATCATCAGATCAAATTATTTATTTATTTTTTTTTTTGAGATATATACAAGAGTTGATACATTCTTGTACAGCCACTAGTACACATAGCGTTTCGGGCAGGTCCCTGGAATACGATCCCCGCCGCGAAGAATCGTTGTTACAACCAAGTACACATTTTACTGTTGCGTTAAACAGAGGCTACAGTTAAGGATTTGTGCCCAGTAAATCCTCCCGGCCAGGATACGAACCCATGACAAAGCGCTCGCGGAACGCCAGGCAAGTGTCTTACCACAACACCACAGAGACTGGTCAAATTAATCTAAGAATAAACATTTTCCAAATTAGTAATAAAGTAGATGGTAAATTTCTTGGTGTTCTTATCGATAACAAGCTGAATTTCCAGGGACACATTCTAAATAGAGCAAAAATCCATCGTTGAATGTAATGAAACGCCATTTTCTGGGTGAGACCCGGAGGCTTCCCGGAGCTATCCAGGCTTATATGCTAATGTCAAACTTTCGCATCAGTCATGTGTATGGAGTTCTGTGGGCCTACCGAGGACCACAAGCCAGATCCTGGCCCCCTCAGAAGAGGCACAAGGAGCAATGGCCTATAGAAACCTCCGTGTGGTTGGAAGCACTCTAAGTCTGCCATCGACCGGGTCAGGCGCCCAGAAAGGTTAGCGTCCCAAACAAACCCCTATTCTGGTGAAAACAGAGACAAAAGCCGAACAAGTGGATAGAACTCTCCAAACAGAAACGGGCAAATGAATATGACGTCACACGTCGCCGTGCCGCTGTCTGCGCAGCTCCCCCCTCCCTGGTAAGGGAGAGCCCTAAACCTCCGCATCAGCAATCCACCTCTCAGTTCTGAGGCTGGACATCAAAACTTGAAAAACATCAAAACTTGAAAAACCTCCGACCGAAGGGAGGGAGGGTTGACAGGGAGCCTTCGGGTCTCAACCAGAAAATGGCGTTTCATTACATTCAACATTGGTTTTCTGGGGAGAGCCCCGTCAGCTCCTTAGAGCTACCTACCCAAAGCTGAAAACAAGAGGGACCTAACCCTGGAGGGGAAGATGCACACCTCCAATGTGAAGCTGAGACAAAAACAGCAACTACCAACCCAAGGCCACACAGGCCCGACAAGGCCCAGGAACATCAACGAAGGAACGCAGAGCCAACCAACGAACGACGTGGGTACAGGGATAGACAGCAGGCTGGCAGGACCGAACCACCCCGCGGAGAACCACATCCTGGAACAGGGAAGAGGGAAACTCGGAACAACCCAAAGTGTGACTCCGGTCATGGCAGCCATGGCATGCCAAGCACGGCGTAGTGCCGCAACCGAACACAACACACGATGCACCCCCGGACAGACCAACCAAGCATCAAACAACCCAAGGACCCCTCCAGAAAGCAGCTGTGCCAGTCTTCACCAGAAAAGGAGACAGCTGCAAGTGAACAAACCTATCAGGAGAACCTAAAGAGCCGAAACCTAGGCACCGGAGAAGGGCATGAGGCACTCCAACCCGATCCCCAGAGGCAAACGCCAACATGAAATGAGCCTTGGAAAACAACTCGGAACCGAAGGGGCCACTACAAACCGAGAAGGGAAGAGAAAAGAGCACGCAATCCAAGACAGCTCAAGTGGCGCAAGAGCAGGCCGGAGGTGAACCACGCCAGAGGTGGCTCGCGAAGGGGTGCCAAGGCAGCTTCCAAAACCGAAGCAACCTGGAGCGGCTCTGCCAGCACCGCATGAGACAAGGTGACGGCCCTAAATCTCCCCAAGAGAAGGACCAGACCATGCCAAGAAAACATAGCAAACCGACAAAGGGACAGAACGAAAAATGAAGGACCCCCAAAGAAAACCCCCACACCACCACCAAGACGAAGCACGCAGGTGGGACACTATCAACGAAGCCACCAGACCACCAACAGATGGTGAAATACTCGAGGCAGAACAAAACTAACCCTGCCATGGACCGATCGAGCATAGGAAGAGGCGGAGCCGCAGGAAAACCTCGGATGCAATTACCGAGCAAGCAGAGATGGAACCCAAGCCGGCAAGGAATGAGAAGGAACATCTGCCATACAGAAAACTTCCCAATGCTAGCGAGCTCGCCAAGAAATCGGAGACACTGTGGTTCCGATGCGAGTCTCGTGAGAAGTGACACAGTGAGATCCGGAAAATGCCAACTGGCAGGGTAAGCCAGGAAACAAGGAACTCAAACCTGGCAAACCGGGAAAGCACTAAACATAGGAGCGGTGCAAAAGCAGGGAACTGTACATGGACAAAGTTCAACCTAGCCTCTCTACTCAGAGAGAACCCAGCAACATCAGAGGCCCGAGACTGTTCAACACGCCTCCACGACACATAAGGGGCAAAACAGGCTGGCGCCGCACAGTGACCTAGAGAGAACTGGATCAGCACCTCCAAAAGATACCTGATCAACCAGGCTGTAAGTAATACATCAGGCTGTGCGCAGCCACGTCCAACAGCCTGGGCGACCAGTCCAGCAACGAGGAAGCCTGGTCGACGACCAGACTGCAGGGATGCTAAGCCCTGGAAACACTGCAAGGCAGCAGTAGGAGAACCAAGAACACACACTAAACCATACAACAATGTGTAACGAGAGGGGCGAGATAACATCAGAACTATTACATCTCTTGACCCTTAGTCAGCACAACACAAACAAGTGTAAACTAATTTGTACAGGGCTTCTTGCAGACGTCAAGCCCTGATGAGTAACTGACATGCAAAACAATCCAACTACCCCTCACATATTACCCCGCAGGTCAATCGACCTGAAGCGGATACAGGATAACAAGCCATACAGACTAAAAAAACAGCCCAAGCACCAGCAGCAAGGGACACTAGCGTAGAAGGAAGATGAGGAACGAGGAAGACAGGCAGCAACAGGAACAAAAGGGACAGGACCAACAACACAGAGGCCATGTCTACGTCAGGCAATTGACAGCCGAGAGGCGGGACCAAAGAGCCAGTGCTCAACCCCCGCAAACACGGCTAGGTAAGGACAACTAGGTGAGCACAGATAATCCAATGTATATGGAAGGGCTAAGCCAGGCACCGCAAGATGGGCAAGGAATGAGTGACCCAGATAAGACCACGAAAAACAGGGCCATGACCCACCCTGTAACAAACTAGTATAGTATGGTATAGGAAGTATAGGCAAGGAACCGTCTCCAAAGAATTCTCAAAGAATTACTCGTTATTGCTATCTAAGATAATTAGACGAGCCAAAACTAAATACTACGAAGATAAATTTACCCAAATAAGAGCAACATTAAAAAAACTTGGAGCACAATTTCACAAATATTGGGATCAAAGAAGATTTTAAGCAACAAACCAACACTCCTGTCCAATAACGATGGTCAGCTTTCAGCCTCTGATTCTGCTATTGAGTTCAATAGGTTCTTCTCTTCCATTGGGTCATCCCTTGCAAATGATATTCCATCTTCCAGTACTGATGTTAAGGACTATCTTACAGGTAACTATCCACAGTCTTTGTACCTAAAGCCTACTAATTCCACGGACGTCAATGAGATAATCCTTTCCCTTAAAACCAAGTCTAGTGCCCTTGAGGAGATACCAACTTTAATTTACAAAAAAGCCTCCAGATCCTTAGCCCCTGCAATCGCATTGCTCTTCAACAAGTCACTTGAACTCCAAACCTTTCCAGATATTCTAAAAAAAGCGAGAGTAACCCCTGTCCACAAATGTGGTGATCTTACAGATGTTAACAACTACAGACCTATTTCAATCCTGCCTAACTTATCAAAAAATTTTGAAAAACTAATCTACAAGCAGCTTTACTCTTATCTAGCCAAACACAATATACTTAGCTCTTGCCAATATGGCTTCAGACCCAAAAAAAGCACTAACGATGCACTTATTAGTATGATTAACTTAATTCATGCAGCTCTCGATAAAAATGAGTTCCCTGTTGGGTTATTTGTGGACCTGCGTAAGGCTTTTGACACTGTCGACCACCAAAACCTTCTTCTTAAATTACATCATTATGGAGTCAGAGGTCACTCCCTGCAATACCTCAAACCTTACCTTACTGACAGGCTCCAGTATGTTTCTGTGAATAATTCAATTTCTCCCACCCTACTCTATTGTCAACACATGTCTGGTTTTTTTTTTAAACGACGCTGTTTGTCGACCTAATTGTATTTGTGCTGCTTTTTCAGCCATGTTCCCCCCTTATCTCTCTTTTTATTTGTTCTCAACTCATTTTATTCTTTATGCTCAATTAGTATTAAGCTTTAGTCATTTAAGTTTTTCATGCCCGAAACGCTTTGCGTAATAGTGGCTTTAGGCATTGTATGTACTAGCCCTATCTATAAATCCATCATTCTTTGTAAAATCTCTTGTATGTATGTACCTTACCTAAATAAACATTATTATTTATTTTAGACAAGGGGCAAGGAAGGAACAAAACCGAAGCAACCAACAACCCCCCCCCCCCCCAAGCCCCGTCACAACAACCAAAACGGAGCAGCCTTGGGGCTTCCGAGGAGCAAACAACCTAGCGTGTTGCAATCACTTGAACCCAACGTGCAATGCCCGTGTTGCCTGCACCCGCATAGTCAGCATAAGACCAGGTAACAGAGTCACAAACAAGCAACGAAACTCTCAGGACTCCGGGTCGAAGGTATCACCGACCTCACAGGCAGCAGATGGAGGCAAAAACAATGAGTCACCCCGAGACAAGGGGACAGAGCAACCCTCGAACTCGCACAAAGCGAGGGGGGGGGGGGGGAACTCGGGGGTCACATCCATCAGACCCCACGTGCCCCTATGGGGATTCCCAAGATCCTGAGATGGAACTCATGCTCAGGGAAGCCCAGGCAGGGTACTGCAAACCAGCGCCCAAGTCTACCAAATAACCTAAGAACTGAACCCCCGGGACGTGTACACTCACGGGGACTAAGCAGGGGGGGGGAACCACCGGAAACAGAAGAGTACTCAGTACACTGGGGGCAAGAACCAAGGCAGACCCCCGACCAAGCAGGTAAACAAAAAGAAAAAGAAAACCCTGCAAGAGAACAGCGTACCCAGGCAGAACAGATTCGGCCGCTATGATTGATGAAAACAAGCTGCACAGTACCCTGCGCCCCTACCAGTGCAAACTGCTCCCCTACCCTAAAGCAAACAAGGGAGATAGAATACCCAAGCACACAAAGGGCGGCGGAAAACCAAGCAGTAAACGGCCTATCAGGGGGCAGAACCCAAGGAACTTGTGGAAGGTTGCCCCTAGCCCCAAGGGCAGTACTTACTGCTTACTGGGCACCTAGGGAAGGAAACCCTAGGCACATGTAGCTCGAGTACTGAAGAATCACTCCCGGCTCACGCACCACCTAGAAGACTGTCACTACACACAAGGTACAGTGCTGAAACAATCACTGGAGCCAGAGCACACGACCGTTGCCTATAGCATCAGCCTCAGAACTGAAAGGTGGATTGCTAGCGCTGGGGTCTGGGACTCCCCCTTCCCCCTACCAGGGAGGGGGGAGCTGTGCAGACAGCGGCAAGGCGACGTGTGACATCATATTCATTTGCCCTTTCCTGTTTGGGGAGTTCTATCCACTTGTTCGGCTTTTCGTCGCAATTTTCACCAGAATAGGGGTTTGTTTTGGGATGCTTACCTTTCTGGATGCTTGACCCGGTTGATGGCAGACATAGAATGCTTCCAACCACACGGGGGTTTCTATAGGCCATTGCTCCTCATAAACCTGGCTCCTCTTCCGAGAGGGCCAGGTTCTGGCTCGTGGTCCCCGTTAGGCCCACAGAACTCCATGCACATGACTGATGCCAAAGTCTGACATTAGTATATCAGCCTGAATAACTCCGGGGAGCCGACGGCCCCCCCCCCCCCCAGAAACGTTTCTAAAACTGTTGGCATTCATTCTAAGATCAGATATTATGTTCCTCGCCCTGCCCTGGTGACGCTCTTTTACTCTCTCATCTATCCTTATCTCAACTATGGTATTTGTGCTTGGGGCTCTACCCAAAATCATCTACGTCTAATTACTCAACACAAAGCTGCTATTAGAACAATATCCAACTCTGGGCCCAGACAGCACTCGGTACCTTTACTTAAATCTTTGAATAGGTTAGATATTAAGTCCCTGCACATCCTCTCTTGTGTACTCTATATATTTATAACTCTGAACTGTAATGCCTATCCTGACCTTAAACGCTTCCTAGGAGGTTGTAACAGAACCCATGAGCACTACACAAGAAAAAAATACCTAGTTGATATTCCAAGAGTGCGACTTAACCTAACTAGAAATGCTCTGCAAATCCAAGGACCAAGAATGTGGAATGACCTTCCCAATCCCGTCGAAGGCTGTACCTCGCTCAACCAGTTTAAGAGAAAAATTAAGTACTACCTAATAAACTCCCTGTAACCTACCTTACCTCCTAAATGTTAACCCATGTCTGGCTATTTTCATACAATACTGTTTGTTGACCAACTTGTATAACTGCTGATTTCCACCATGTTTTTTCCCATCCCTTTTCCCCTTTTCAACTCAATTTATGCTTTGATCTTAATTAGTATTTAGTTTTAGTCTAAGTGTTTTCCCCCCCACACCTTGCCCGAAACGTGTATTAGAGGCTTTAGGCATTGTATGTACTACTGTCACTATCTAGAAATCCAACATTATGTTTGTAACTCATTTTATATGTATGTATGTACATTTACCTGAATAAATATTTGATTTGATATGATTTGATTTTATATATTAGGCCTCAGGTAACGTATGTTAGGCCTAGGAAGCTTAGGTTAGATTAATTTGAGTTTGCAACAAATAGAAAATGTTTTCAGGTTTGTCTAAATTCAATAGTACCGATTTCTACTTTCTAATTGCGTTGTACGTTGGTATATGTACTATAGTCCGCATTGTAACTATAAGTACTACCAAAACAGGAGGCTGGGCTGTATATACTAAGCTTTATCTAAAAATTCAACATTTTGCTTATAACTCAATATGTATGTACTTTTACCTAAATAAAAATTTAATTTTTTAGTTATTATATATAGGAACAGGTAGTTAACATTCCACACACACAGGATGAGAATCAAAGAGTCGGCCATCACATGAGAAATCTTACAAAATCTCTGTAATTCTAATCTATTTTTAAAATTTCCCCCAAAGAGTGAGTTTATTAGGAAGTGTTACTCATCCTGTGAGTGAACACGCCTCCATAGGAGCATGTACAACACTCCCCAATAGGAAGAAAACTCGCTGCGTTGTTCATCCTGTCACTTGTACCCAGCCACAGCTGGGACTTGCTTACTGTCCTAAGATATGTAATGTTTAACACAGTACATGCAGACACACGCGTCTCTCGCCCCAGAGATGCCTATCAACAGTAACCATGATGATGCTTCTGTCCAACAGTAACTATTGGTGATGCTTCTGTCCAACAGTAACCATTGGTGATGCTTGTGTCCAACAGTAACTATTGGTGATGCTTCTGTTCAACAGTAACTATTGGTGATGCTTCTGTCCAACAGTAACTATTGGTGATGCTTCTGTCCAACAGTAACTATTGGTGATGCTTCTGTCCAACAGTAACTATTGGTGATGCATCTGTCCAACAGTAACTATTGGTGATGCTTCTGTCCAACAGTAACTATTGGTGATGCTTCTGTCCAACAGTAACTATTGGTGATGCTTCTGTCCAACAGTAACTATTGGTGATGCTTCTGTCCAACAGTAACTATTGGTGATGCTTCTGTCCAACAGTAACTATTGGTGATGCTTCTGTCCAACAGTAACTATTGGTGATGCTTCTGTCCAACAGTAACTATTGGTGATGCTTCTGTCCAACAGTAACTATTGGTGATGCTTCTGTCCAACAGTAACTATTGGTGATGCTTCTGTCCAACAGTAACTATTGGTGATGCTTCTGTCCAACAGTAACTATTGGTGATGCTTCTGTCCAACAGTAACCATGATGATGCTTCTGTCCAACAGTAACTATTGGTGATGTTTCTGTCCATCAGTAACCATGATGATGCTTCTGTCCAACAGTAACTATTGGTGATGCTTCTGTCCAACAGTAACTATTGGTGATGCTTCTGTTCAACAGTAACTATTGGTGATGCTTCTGTTCAACAGTAACTATTGGTGATGCTTCTGTCCAACAGTAACTATTGGTGATGCTTCTGTCCAACAGTAACTATTGGTGATGCTTCTGTCCAACAGTAACTATTGGTGATGCTTCTGTTCAACAGTAACTATTGGTGATGCTTCTGTTCAACAGTAACTATTGGTGATGCTTCTGTCCAACAGTAACTATTGGTGATGCTTCTGTCCAACAGTAACTATTGGTGATGCTTCTGTCCAACAGTAACTATTGGTGATGCTTCTGTCCAACAGTAACTATTGATGATGCTTCTGTTCAACAGTAACTATTGGTGATGCTTCTGTTCAACAGTAACTATTGGTGATGCTTCTGTTCAACAGTAACTATTGGTGATGCTTCTGTTCAACAGTAACTATTGGTGATGCTTCTGTTCAACAGTAACTATTGGTGATGCTTCTGTCCAACAGTAACTATTGGTGATGCTTCTGTCCAACAGTAACTATTGGTGATGCTTCTGTCCAACAGTAACTATTGGTGATGCTTCTGTTCAACAGTAACTATTGGTGATGCTTCTGTTCAACAGTAACTATTGGTGATGCTTCTGTCCAACACGAAATTGCCCTCATTTGTTTCTTACAACCTCAGATCCAGTAACTCTTGCATTCTATACATCAAACAATCCCTACCCCATCAACTTCTGCCAGAAAAACAAACTGCCGGTCAACAGTATCATGGAGTGAGGATCTATGTGGGCAACTCTGTTCTCAATGTATTTAATCTATATGCTCCAGCAGGAAAGTTAAATTATATTGATCTTCCGGCCTGCGCTCAAGCAGAGCCAACCATCATTCTTGGTGACTACAATGCTAGACACAAGGACATTGGTGGCTCTCGCTTCAGTAACGGTAACGGGAATCAACCGCTGTCGCTACTAAATAGTCACCAAGATGTGCAGATTGTGGGTGACCTTGAACCCACGCATATTTGTGGAGGCATTCTAGACCTCTGTGTTGGTTTCAACGTCTCTCACGTCTGGTGCACATCATCTATTGTAACAGATTTGTTGTCAGATCATCACCCTAGATTGACTACTCTATGTATAGGAAATACCATCCTGCCCGGTGGGACTTTCAAACGCAAACGGCTCAGTGTTCCTCCTGCTCGACGTGAAGACTTTGTTGCTCATGTGTCAGAGTGGTACAGCACTTATGATCCCTCCACAGTCCAGACATTTAACGACGGTCTAGTACAGAGCATTCAGATGTTTGCTGACCCTTTAGGTCGGCCCCCTGCACCATCCAATAGTCGCAACGATATGAAAAGTAATAAATAAATGCCTATTACAATGACCCCAAACTGCGTACTTTGAAACGCACTGCCAGACGAGTTGGACTTGCATATAGGGAAACACGTACGCCAGCAATGCTCAAGCTCTTTCAGAAAGCCCTAGCCAAGGCGAGGGAGCGCATGACAGAGCTCAGGCAAGATAACTGGGAAACTTTTGTTAACAGTCTCAACTCTCACACCCCCATCAGCCAGGCATGGAAGGATATTAAAAGAATTAAAGGCGATAAGATCGGCCAAGTAGCACACCCTCACCCTCTACACAGAGCAAACGAGTTAGTCGATGCTTGGGCAACCACCTCTAGCTTCAATAATCTTCCCCCAGACATACAGTTCAGATTAAATGCTGGTTACGGAGATCGAGAAAGGCTCGTTGACTTCATGCTCCACAAGGAAGATGAATGCAACGTGCCATTTACTGAGTTTGAATTACTCGCGGCCCTAAACAAAGGCAAAGCCACATCCCCTGGTGAAGACGGTATCACTTATGACATATTGCGTCTGCTCCCTTTAGTACCAGGGAATCCCCTGCTTGAGCTGTATAATATGAGCTATGTTACTGGGGAGCTTTCTAACTCTTGGCCCAACAGTATAATCATTCCAATTCCCAAGCCAAATCAAGAGAATGCTTTCCGCCCAATTTCCCTTACTAGCTGCATTTGCAAAACATTCGAGAGAATGGTCCTAAACCGTCTCCTCCATAGAATAAGAACCATGCTATCCCCCCAGATATTCTCCCACCCTACCCATCAACATTGGTGTTCCTCAGGGCAGCATACTTGGCCTTCTCCTCTTTCTCATCTACATTAATGACCTCCCAAATGCCTCCCAACACCTCAAACCAATTCTATTTGCTGACGACACGATCTTCATTTACTCCAGTCCTGACCCCCTTGCTCTAAATGTCACAGTGAATACTGAGCTAAATAAAATCCATCACTGGCTAACTGCCAACAAAATCACCCTCAATATTGACAAAACTTTCTATATTTTGTTTGGCAATAAATCCTCAAATCAAATAAATCTCAGGATTTAGGAATCTCAGGAATCTCAGGATTTTACAGTCTCCGTGGTGTAGTGGTAAGACACTCGCCTGGCGTTCCGCGAGCGCTATGTCATGGGTTCGTATCCTGGCCGGGGAGGATTTACTGGGCGCAATTCCTTAACTGTAGCCTCTGTTTAACGCAACAGTAAAATGTGTACTTGGATGAAAAAACGATTCTTCGCGGCAGGGGATCGTATTCCAGGGACCATAGGATTAAGGACTTGCCCGAAACGCTACGCGTACTAGTGGCTGTACAAGAATGTAACAACTCTTGTATATATCTCAAAAAAAAAAAAAAAAAAAAAAAAAAAAAAAAAAAAAAAAAAGATTAACAATACCCAAATTCATAACAAAGTAGATGGCAAATTCCTTGGCGTTCTCATTGACCACAAGCTGAATTTCCAGGGACACATTCTAAATATATAAAAAAAAGTTTCAAAAACTGTTGGCATTCTTTCTAAGATCAGATATTATGTATCTCGCCCTGCCCTGGTGACTCTCTATTACTCCCTCATCTATCCATATCTCAACTATGGTATTTGTGCTTGGGGCTCTACTACCCAAAATCATTTACATCCTCTAATTACTCAACACAAAGCTGCTATTAGGACAATATCTAACTCTGGCCCCAGACATCACTCGGTACCCTTACTCAAATCTCTGAATATGTTAGATATTAAGTCACTGCACATCCTCTCATGTGTATTCTATATATATAAAACCCTGAACTGTAATGTCAGTCCTGACCTTAAAAGCTTCATAGAAGGTTGTAACAGATCCCATGAGCACCACACCAGAAACAAATACCTATTTGATATTCCAAGTGTACGATTTAATCAAACTAGAAATGCTTTACAAATCAAGGGACCCAGAATGTGGAATGACCTTCCCAATTATGTTAAAGACTGTACCTCTCTCAACCAGTTTAAGATAAAAACTAAGTACCACCTAATTAACTCAATGTAACCTACCTCACCCTCAAAATGTCAACCCATGTCTACGATTTTTAACAATGCTGTTTGTTGACCAAATTGTATATTTGTTTTTTTCTGCCATTCCCCCCCCCCCTTTTTCCATTTTTTTCTGATTGTTTCACAACACAATTTGTACTTTAATCTAAGTTAGTATTAAGTTTTAGTCTTAGTGTTTTTCCTGCCCGAAACGCTTTGCGTAATAGTGGCTTTAGGCATTGTATGTACTAGCTCTATCTATAAAACCATCAACTTTTGTATTTCACCTTGTATGTATGTACTTTACCTGAATAAATATTTGTATTTGTTTGTATTTGTAAAGAGAGGCTCCGAGCTCTCAAGGCTGTTGCAGGTTGTCATTCAGACTGGTGCCAATGTCAGAATTATCAAAATGATGTACCTTGCATAAATAATAATATAAATAAATAAATAATAAATGTTTATTTAGGTAAGGTACATACATACAAGAGATTTTACAAAGAGTGATGGACTTATAGATAGAGCTAGTACATACAATGCCTAAAGCCACTATTACGCAAAGTCTTTCGGGCATGAAAAACTTAAATGACTAAAACTTAATACTAATTGAGTATAAAGAATAAAATGCGTTGAGAACAAATAAAAATAGAGATAAAAAAGGGGGGAACATGGCTAAAAAAGCACCACAAATACAATTAGGTCGACAAACAGCGTTGTTTAAGAAAACATACATGGGTTGACAACAGAGGGGTAAGGTAGGTTACAGGGAATTTATTAGGTAGTGCTTCGTTTTTATCTTAAACTGGTTGAGAGAGGTACAGTCTTGAACATGATTGGGAAGGTCATTCCACATTCTGGTCCCTTAATTTGTAGCGCATTTCTAGTTTGATTAAGTCGTACTCTTGGAATATCAAAACTATTTATTTCTGGTGTGGTGCTCATGGGTTCTGTTTCAACTTTCAATGAAGCTTTTGAGGTCAGGATTGGCATTACAGTTCAGCGTTTTATATATGTATAATACACATGAGAGAATGTGCAGTGACTTAATATCTAACATATTCATACATCATAGCATATATACTAACATAGCATAGTATACTAACATACATATCATAGCATATATACTAACATAGCATAGTATACTAACATACATATCATAGCATAGCATACTAACATAGCATACATGAGATCTTTAGTGGATTATGCTGCACCTCTGTTTGTTTTGATGCCTGAAAGAAAACTTGGAGGGCTTGAAAAATTGCAGAACGAAGCCTTGAGGATAATCCTTGGGTGCCCTCGTACCACAAAGATACTTAATATGAGAAAGGAACTTAATATTCCGAGCGTTTTTGATCGTGTTACTGAAATTAACTGTCAAATAGGTTTAAAAATGCTTAGGCTAACTCATCCTAACCCTTGCACAGAAGCCCTCCAGAATTTCTTTATTGAAGATCAGCATTGTTCCAGATGGATAACTAAAACTGTGAATGATCTCAGAATGTATGGGGTTCATAATTTGTACCAAGAGAAACAACAACGGCACTTTCCTGCACCGTGGGAGGTTACACCCTTTCCAGTTTTAATCCCTCCCTTTCCACCCAAGAAACAAATTAGAGATCAGCCCAAGCTTCGTCTTGAGGCAAAGCTCAACGCCTTAAGCCATATTGATGCTCTGTCCACAGAGCATTCTCTCTCTCAAATTTTATACATTGATGGTTCCCTACACCGCACCACGGGTGCAGCTGGAAGTGCAGTTGTCCTGACAATGGGCGATGGCTTGTACTTTGAGTGGGGAGTCCGTATAAACAACTGGGCCTCTACCCTTCAGACTGAACTATTTGCCTTGCTCCTTGCACTGAAATGTGTACAAGTCTCAAAACTTGATACATTAATTGTAAGTGACTCCTTATCATCCTTAAATGCTCTCAACTCTTTAAGACATAACTGTAACATGCTCGTGTCCGAAGCTAGACACAAATACAACAAAATTATTAAGGATGGTAACAGAGTCCATTTCATGTGGTCTCCATCCCATGTTGGCCTCCGAATGCATGATAGAGCTGATAAGTTAGCCAAAGAATCTGCCTTTAAAGGAGCCTTTGAGTGTAACCTTGGATTGTCAATGAGCAATCTGAGAGCAGCAGTACACCGAGAACTTCAACAAGATCTTGTAGATCTGAGGCAAAGTGAAATTGACACCAGTAATTCCATCTATCATCATACTATCATGCAAGAGGAGCCACACATCTATGGATCATCCAATACAATCAGCAGACTTCTAGATGTTACTACTGCTCGGCTTAGACTCGGTTACAAGTATCTCTGGGAATTCTCATTATCTGCCGATGTAGACCTGACCAAATGTAAACTGTGTCAACAAAGTTATTCGCACACCCTCCGTCACTATGTGATGGAGTGCGAAAAGAATTACCTACTTACGAATTACCTACATAAAATTATCTGTTAGATTAAGGACCTGCCCGAAACGCTGCGCGTACTAGTGGCTTTACAAGAATGTAAATACTGTACTATCCAATGTATTCCCACAAACCCAATGTACCTTCTTGTATATATATAAATAAATAAATAAATAAATAAATAAATAAATAAATAAATAAATAAATAAATAAAACTCTGAATTGTAATGTCACTCCTGACCTTCAACGCTTCCTAGAAGGTTGTAACAGAACTCATGGGCACCACACCAGAAACAAATACCTATTTGATATTCCAAGAGTAAGACTTAATCAAACTAGAAATGCTCTACAAATCAAGGGACCCAGAACGTGGAATGACCTTCCCAATCATGTCGAAGATTGTACCTCTCTCAACCAGTTTAAGATGACAACTAAGTACTACCTAATTAACTCCATGTAACCTACCTTACTTCTAAATGTCAACCCATGTCTTACTATTTAAAAAAAAAAAATGTTCTTTGTTGACTAACTTGTATATTGACTATTTTCTACCATGTTCCCTCTTTTTTTTTTTTACCTTTTATTAATATTTTTTTTCCATTCAACACAATTTATACTTTAAGCTCAATTACTATTAAGTTTTAGTCTAAGTGGGTTTTTCCCCGCCTCTCCTTGCCTGAAACACTATACGTATTAGTGGCTTTAGGTATTGTATGTACTACCTCTGTCTTTTAATCTAACAGAATATTTGTTCTGTAACTCTGCAACTATTTATGTACTGTTCCTAAATAAATTATATTATTATTAAGATACGTGAATTTAGAGACAATTCTATAACCAATGTTCCAGCGATGTGTCAGTATTTCATTCAAAATGATCTGCTACCAGAAATTTTAGCCAAATATCCCCAGTTTGCTAACTGTAGGTAGTAACTAAGTGATTGTAACCTATCCACCGCTGCCCACTGGATGGGGGGGGGGGGGCGGTGTGCAGGACAAACATATCAATTGTGACACTAGCTCTCCACATATGCCAGTTGCTTAATTTAGAACCTGTACTTGAGGTCGATCTCGAACCCATTGTTGATGTGATGACTTATATTGAATTTTGTAACTAGCTCATCATGATTGTAACTTGCTTAGCTAAATGAATTGTGGGGTTCAGTCCCTGAGCCCATTATGTGCCTCTGTAACCCTTTCCACTATCGCCCACAAGATGGGTATGGGGTGCATAATAAATGAACTAAACTAACTTCTGTCCAACAGTAACTATTGGTGATGCTTCTGTCCAACAGTAACTATTGGTGATGCTTCTGTCCAACAGAAACTATTGGTGATGCTTCTGTCCAACAGTAACTATTGGTGATGCTTCTGTCCAACAGTAACTATTGGTGATGCTTCTGTCCAACAGTAACTATTGGTGATGCTTCTGTCCAACAGTAACTATTGGTGATGCTTCTGTCCAACAGTAACTATTGGTGATGCTTCTGTCCAACAGTAACTATTGGTGATGCTTCTGTCCAACAGTAACTATTGGTGATGCTTCTGTCCAACAGTAACTATTGGTGATGCTTCTGTCCAACAGTAACTATTGGTGATGCTTCTGTCCAACAGAAACTATTGGTGATGCTTCTGTCCAACAGTAACTATTGGTGATGCTTCTGTCCAACAGTAACTATTGGTGATGCTTCTGTCCAACAGTAACTATTGGTGATGCTTCTGTCCAACAGTAACTATTGGTGATGCTTCTGTCCAACAGTAACTATTGGTGATGCTTCTGTCCAACAGTAACTATTGGTGATGCTTCTGTCCAACAGTAACTATTGGTGATGCTTCTGTCCAACAGTAACTATTGGTGATGCTTCTGTCCAACAGTAACTATTGGTGATGCTTCTGTCCAACAGTAACTATTGGTGATGCTTCTGTCCAACAGTAACTATTGGTGATGCTTCTGTTCAACAGTAACTATTGGTGATGCTTCTGTTCAACAGTAACTATTGGTGATGCTTCTGTCCAACAGTAACTATTGGTGATGCTTCTGTCCAACAGTAACCAGGGATAACTCTTCCCTTCAACAGTAATCAGGGACGAAGTTTCAGTCCAGAAATAACCCAGGATAACCCCTCAGTCCAACAGTAACCAGGGACGATGCTGTTGTTCAACCAGGAGCAACATCACCTGATGAACAGCCTCCAGGTGTGACCCCACCACCACGAGCACCCCACACACAGCCTCCAGGTGTGACCCCACCACCACGAGCACCACACACAGCCTCCAGGTGTAACCCCACCACCACGAGCACCCCACACAGCCTCCAGGTGTAACCCCACCACCACGAGCACCCCACACAGCCTCCAGGTGTGACCCCACCACCACGAGCACCACACACAGCCTCCAGGTGTGACCCCAGCACCACGAGCACACCACACACAGCCTCCAGGTGTAACCCCACCACCACGAGCACCACACAGCCTCCAGGTGTGACCCCACGAGTACCACACACAGCCTCCAGGTGTGACCCCACCACCACGAGCACCACACACACAGCCTCCAGGTGTAACCCCACCACCACGAGCACCACACACAGCCTCCAGGTGTGACCCCACCACCACGAGCACCACACAGCCTCCAGGTGTGACCCCACCACCACGAGCACCACACCCACAGACTCCAGATGTGACCCCACCACCACGAGCACCCCACACACAGCCTCCAGGTGTGACCCCACCACCACGAGCACCCCACACACAGCCTCCAGGTGTGACCCCACCACCACGAGCACCCCACACACAGCCTCCAGGTGTAACCCCACCACCACGAGCACCCCACACAGCCTCCAGGTGTGACCCCACCACCACGAGCACCACACACAGCCTCCAGGTGTGACCCCACCACCACGAGCACCCCACACACAGCCTCCAGGTGTAACCCCACCACCACGAGCACCACACAGCCTCCAGGTGTGACCCCACGAGTACCACACACAGCCTCCAGGTGTGACCCCACCACCACGAGCACCACACACACAGCCTCCAGGTGTAACCCCACCACCACGAGCACCACACACAGCCTCCAGGTGTGACCCCACCACCACGAGCACCACACAGCCTCCAGGTGTGACCCCACCACCACGAGCACCACACCCACAGACTCCAGATGTGACCCCACCACCACGAGCACCCCCACACACAGCCTCCAGGTGTGACCCCACCACCACGAGCACCCCACACACAGCCTCCAGGTGTAACCCCACCACCACGAGCACCACACACACAGCCTCCAGGTGTGACCCCACCACCACGAGCACCCCACACACAGCCTCCAGGTGTAACCCCACCACCACGAGCACCAAACCCACAGCCTCCAGGTGTGACCCCACCACCACGAGCACCCCACACAGCCTCCAGGTGTGACCCCACCACCACGAGCACCACACACAGCCTCCAGGTGTGACCCCACCACCACGAGCACCACACAGACTCCAGGTGTGACCCCACCACCACGAGCACCACACACACAGCCTCCAGGTGTAACCCCACCACCACGAGCACCACAAACACAGCCTCCAACCCCACCACCACGAGCACCGCACACAGCCTCCAGGTGTGACCCCACCACAACGAGCACCACACACACAGCCTCCAGGTGTGACCCCACCACCACGAGCACCACTCACACAGCCTCCAGGTGTGACCCCACCACCGCCAGCACCACACAGCCTCCAGGTGTGACCCCACCACCGCCAGCACCACACAGCCTCCAGGTGTGACCCCACCACCACGAGCACCACACAGCCTCCAGGTGTGACCCCACCACCACGAGCACCCCACACACAGCCTCCAGGTGTGACCCCACCACCACGAGCACCACACACAGCCTCCAGGTGTGACCCCACCACCACGAGCACCACACAGCCTCCAGGTGTGACCCCACCACCACGAGCACCACACACACAGCCTCCAGGTGTGACCCCACCACCACGAGCACCACACACAGCCTCCAGGTGTGACCCTACCACCACGAGCACCACACACACAGCCTCCAGGTGTGACCCCACCACCACGAGCACCCCACACGCAGCCTCCAGGTGTGACCCCACCACCACGAGCACCCCACACACAGCCTCCAGGTGTGACCCCACCACCACGAGCACCACACAGCCTCCAGGTGTGACCCCACCACCGCCAGCACCACACAGCCTCCAGGTGTGACCCCACCACCGCCAGCACCACACAGCCTCCAGGTGTGACCCCACCACCACGAGCACCGCGCACACAGCCTCCAGGTGTGACCCCACCACCACGAGCACACCACACACAGCCTCCAGGTGTGACCCCACCACCGCGAGCACCACACACACAGCCTCCAGGTGTGACCCCACCACCACGAGCACCACACACAGCCTCCAGGTGTGACCCCACCACCGCCAGCACCACACAGCCTCCAGGTGTGACCCCACCACCACGAGCACCGCGCACACAGCCTCCAGGTGTGACCCCACCACCACGAGCACACCACACACAGCCTCCAGGTGTGACCCCACCACCGCGAGCACCACACACACAGCCTCCAGGTGTGACCCCACCACCACGAGCACCACACACAGCCTCCAGGTGTGACCCCACCACCGCCAGCACCACACAGCCTCCAGGTGTGACCCCACCACCGCCAGCACCACACAGCCTCCAGGTGTGACCCCACCACCGCCAGCACCACACAGCCTCCAGGTGTGACCCCACCACCGCCAGCACCACACAGCCTCCAGGTGTGACCCCACCACCACAAGCACCACACACACAGCCTCCAGGTGTGACCCCACCACCACGAGCACCACACACACAGCTTCCAGGTGTGACCCCACCACCACGAGCACCACACACAGCCTCCAGGTGTGACCCCACCACCGCCAGCACCTCACAGCCTCCAGGTGTGACCCCACCACCACGAGCACCACACAGCCTCCAGGTGTGACCCCACCACCACGAGCACCTCACAGCCTCCAGGTGTGACCCCACCACCACGAGCACCACACAGCCTCCAGGTGTGACCCCACCACCACGAGCACCACACACAGCCTCCAGGTGTGACCCCACCACCACGAGCACCACACAGCCTCCAGGTGTGACCCCACCACCACGAGCAACACACAGCCTCCAGGTGTGACCCCACCACCACGAGCACCACACACACAGCCTCCAGGTGTGACCCCACCACCACGAGCACCACACAGCCTCCAGGTGTGACCCCACCACCACGAGCACCACACAGCCTCCAGGTGTGACCCCACCACCACGAGCACCCCACACACAGCCTCAAGGTGTGACCCCACCACCACGAGCACCACACACACAGCCTCCAGGTGTAACCCCACCACCACGAGCACCCCACACACAGCCTCCAGGTGTGACCCCACCACCACGAGCACCACACAGCCTCCAGGTGTGACCCCACCACCGCGAGCACCACACACACAGCCTCCAGGTGTGACCCCACCACCACGAGCACCACACACAGCCTCCAGGTGTGACCCCACCACCACGAGCACCACACACACAGCCTCCAGGTGTGACCCCACCACCACGAGCACCACACACACAGCCTCCAGGTGTGACCCCACCACCACGAGCACCACACAGCCTCCATGTGTGACCCCACCACCACGAGCACCACACACACAGCCTCCAGGTGTGACCCCACCACCGCGAGCACCACACACAGCCTCCAGGTGTGACCCCACCACCACGAGCACCACACACACAGCCTCCAGGTGTGACCCCACCACCACGAGCACCACACAGCCTCCAGGTGTGACCCCACCACCACGAGCACCACACAGCCTCCAGGTGTGACCCCACCACCACGAGCACCCCACACACAGCCTCCAGGTGTGACCCCACCACCACGAGCACCACACAGCCTCCAGGTGTGACCCCACCACCACAAGCACCACACAGCCTCCAGGTGTGACCCCACCACCACGAGCACCACACACAGCCTCCAGGTGTGACCCCACCACCACGAGCACCACACACACAGCCTCCAGGTGTGACCCCACCACCACGAGCACCACACAGCCTCCAGGTGTGACCCCACCACCACCACGAGCACCACACACAGCCTCCAGGTGTGACCCCACCACCACGAGCACCACACAGCCTCCAGGTGTGACCCCACCACCGCGAGCACCACACACACAGCCTCCAGGTGTGACCCCACCACCACGAGCACCACACAGCCTCCAGGTGTGACCCCACCACCACCACGAGCACCACACCCACAGCCTCCAGGTGTGACCCCACCACCACGAGCACCACACACACAGCCTCCAGGAGTGACCCCACCACCACGAGCACCACACACACAGCCTCCAGGTGTGACCCCACCACCTCGAGCACCACACACAGCCTCCAGGTGTGACCCCACCACCACGAGCACCACACACACAGCCTCCAGGTGTGACCCCACCACCACGAGCACCACACACACAGCCTCCAGGTGTGACCCCACCACCACGAGCACCACACAGCCTCCAGGTGTGACCCCACCACCACGAGCACCACACAGCCTCCAGGTGTAACCCCACCACCACGAGCACCACACACAGCCTCACAGGTGTGACCCCCCACCACGAGCACCACACGCAGCCTCCAGGTGTGACCCCACCACCACGAGCAACCACACACAGCCTCCAGGTGTGACCCCACCACCACGAGCACACACACACAGCCTCCAGGTGTGACCCCACCACCACCACGAGCACCACACACACAGCCTCCAGGTGTGACCCCACCACCACGAGCACCACACAGCCTCCAGGTGTGACCCCACCACCACGAGCACCACACAGCCTCCAGGTGTGACCCCACCACCACGAGCACCACACACAGCCTCCAGGTGTGACCCCACCACCACGAGCACCACACACAGCCTCCAGGTGTGACCCCACCACCACGAGCACCACACACAGCCTCCAGGTGTGACCCCACCACCACGAGCACCACACACACAGCCTCCAGGTGTGACCCCACCACCACGCACCACACACAGCCTCCAGGTGTGACCCCACCACCACGAGCACCACACACAGCCTCCAGGTGTGACCCCACCACCACGAGCACCACACAGCCTCCAGGTGTGACCCCACCACCACGAGCACCACACACAGCCTCCAGGTGTACCCCACCACCACGAGCACCACACACAGCCTCCAGGTGTGACCCCACCACCACGAGCACCACACACACAGCCTCCAGGTGTGACCCCACCACCACGAGCACCACACACAGCCTCCAGGTGTGACCCCACCACCACGAGCACACCACACAGCCTCCAGGTGTGACCCCACCACACACGAGCACCCCACACACAGCCTCCAGGTGTGACCCCACCACCACGAGCACCACACAGCCTCCAGGTGTGACCCCACCACCACGAGCACCACACAGCCTCCAGGTGTGACCCCACCACCACGAGCACCACACACAGCCTCCAGGTGTGACCCCACCACCACGAGCACCACACACAGCCTCCAGGTGTGACCCCCACCACCACGAGCACCCACACACAGCCTCCAGGTGTGACCCCACCACCACGAGCACCACACACAGCCTCCAGGTGTGACCCCACCACCACGAGCACCACACAGCCTCCAGGGTGTGACCCCCACCACCACGAGCACACACACAGCCTCCAGGTGTGACCCACCCACACCACGAGCACCACACACAGCCTCCAGGTGTGAACCCCACCACCACGAGCACCACACACACAGCCTCCAGGTGTGACCCCACCACCACGAGCACCACACACACAGCCTCCAGGTGTGACCCCACCACCACGAGCACCCACACACAGCCTCCAGGTGTGACCCCACCACCACTGAGCACCACACAGCCTCCAGGTGTGACCCCACCACCACGAGCACCACACACACAGCCTCCAGGTGTGACCCCACCACCACGAGCACCACACACAGCCTCCAGGTGTGACCCCACCACCACGAGCACCACACACACAGCCTCCAGGTGTGACCCCACCACCACGAGCACCACACACAGCCTCCAGGTGTGACCCCACCACCACGAGCACCACACACAGCCTCCAGGTGTGACCCCACCACCACGAGCACCAACACAGCCTCCAGGTGTGAACCCCACCACCACGAGCACCACACACAGCCTCCAGGTGTGACCCCACCACCACGAGCACCACACACAGCCTCCAGGTGTGACCCCACCACCACGAGCACCACACACACAGCCTCCAGGTGTGACCCCACCACCACGAGCACCACACACACAGCCTCCAGGTGTGACCCCACCACCACGAGCACCACACACAGCCTCCAGGTGTGACCCCACCACCACGAGCACCACACAGCCTCCAGGTGTGACCCCACCACACACGAGCACCACACACAGCCTCCAGGTGTGACCCCACCACCACGAGGCACCACACACAGCCTCCAGGTGTGACCCCACCACCACGAGCACCACACACAGCCTCCAGGTGTGACCCCACCACCACGAGCACCACACAGCCTCCAGGTGTGACCCCCCACCACCAGCGAGCACCACACAGCAACAAGCCTCCAGGTGTGACCCCACCACCACGAGCACCACACAGCCTCCAGGTGTGACCCCACCACCACGAGCACCACACAGCCTCCAGGTGTGACCCCACCACCACGAGCACCACACACCACACAGCTCCAGGTGTGACCCCACCACCACGAGCACACCACAGCCTCCAGGTTGTGACACCCTACCACCACGAGCACCACACACACAGCCTCCAGGTGTGACCCCACCACCACGAGCACCACACAGCCTCCAGGTGTGACCCCACCACCACGAGCACCACACACAGCCTCCAGGTGTGACCCCACCACCACGAGCACCACACACAGCCTCCAGGTGTGACCCCACCACCACGAGCACACACACAGCCTCCAGGTGTGACCCCACCACCACGAGCACCACACACCTCCAGGTGTGACCCCCACCACCACGAGCACCACACACAGCCTCCAGGTGTGACCCCACCACCACGAGCACCACACAGCCTCCAGGTGTGACCCCACCACCACGAGCACCACACAGCCTCCAGGTGACCCCACCACCACGAGCACCACACAGCCTCCAGGTGACCCCACCACCACGAGCACCACACACACAGCCTCCAGGTGTGACCCCACCACCACGAGCACCACACACAGCCTCCAGGTGTGACCCCACCACCACGAGCACCACACACAGCCTCCAGGTGTGACCCCACCACCACGAGCACCACACACACAGCCTCCAGGTGTGACCCCACCACCACGAGCACCACACACAGCCTCCAGGTGTGACCCCACCACCACGAGCACCACACACAGCCTCCAGGTGTGACCCCACCACCACGAGCACCACACACAGCCTCCAGGTGTGACCCCACCACCACGAGCACCACACACAGCCTCCAGGTGTGACCCCACCACCACGAGCACCCCACACAGCCTCCAGGTGTAACCCCACCACCACGAGCACACACACAGCCTCCAGGTGTGACCCCACCACCACGAGCACCACACAGCCTCCAGGTGTGACCCCACCACCACGAGCACCACACACAGCCTCCAGGTGTGACCCCACCACCACGAGCACACACACAGCCTCCAGGTGTGACCCCACCACCACGAGCACCACACACAGCCTCCAGGTGTGACCCCACCACCACGAGCACCACACACACAGCCTCCAGGTGTGACCCCACCACCACGAGCACCACACACAGCCTCCAGGTGTGACCCCACCACCACGAGCACCACAACAGAGCCTCCAGGTGTGACCCACCACCACGAGCACCACACAGCCTCCAGGTGTGACCCACCACCACGAGCACCACACACACGCCTCCAGGTGTACCCCACCACCACGAGCACCCACACACAGCCTCCAGGTGTGACCCCCACCACCACGAGCAACCCCACACACAGCAGCCTCCAGGTGTGACCCCACCACCACGAGCACCACACACAGCCTCCAGGTGTGACCCCACCACCACGAGCACCACACAGCCTCCAGGTGTGACCCCACCACCACGAGCACCACACACAGCCTCCAGGTGTGACCCCACCACCCACGAGCACACACACACAGCCTCCAGGTGTGACCCACCACCACGAGCACCACACACACAGCCTCCAGGTGTGACCCCACCACCACGAGCACCACACACACAGCCTCCAGGTGTGACCCCACCACCACGAGCAACACACAGCCTCCAGGTGTGACCCCAACCACCACGAGCACCCCACACAGCCTCCAGGTGTGACCCCACCACCACGAGCACCACACAGCCTCCAGGTGTGACCCCACCACCACGAGCACCCACACACAGCCTCCAGGTGTGACCCCACCACCACGAGCACCACACACACAGCCTCCAGGTGTAACCCCACCACCACGAGCACCACACACACAGCCTCCAGGTGTGACCCCACCACCACGAGCACCACACACACAGCCTCCAGGTGTGACCCCACCACCACGAGCACCACACACAGCCTCCAGGTGTGACCCCACCACCACGAGCACACACACACAGCCTCCAGGTGTGACCCCACCACCACGAGCACCACACACACAGCCTCCAGGTGTGACCCCACCACCACGAGCACCACACAGCCTCCAGGTGTGACCCCACCACCACGAGCACCACAACACACAGCCTCCAGGTGTGACCCCACCACCACGAGCACACCACACACAGCCTCCAGGTGTGACCCCACCACCACGAGCACCACACACACAGCCTCCAGGTGTGACCCCACCACCACGAGCACCACACACAGCCTCCAGGTGTGACCCCACCACCACGAGCACCACACAGCCTCCAGGTGTGACCCCACCACCACGAGCACCACACACAGCCTCCAGGTGTGACCCCACCACCACGAGCACCACACAGCCTCCAGGTGTGACCCCACCACCACGAGCACCACACAGCCTCCAGGTGTGACCCCACCACCACGAGCACCACACAGCCTCCAGGTGTGACCCCACCACCACGAGCACCACACACAGCCTCCAGGTGTGACCCCACCACCACGAGCACCACACAGCCTCCAGGTGTGACCCCACCACCACCACGAGCACCACACACAGCCTCCAGGTGTGACCCCACCACCACGAGCACCACACAGCCTCCAGGTGTGACCCCACCACCACGAGCCACACACACAGCCTCCAGGTGTGACCCCACCACCACGAGCACCACACAGCCTCCAGGTGTGACCCCACCACCACACGAGCACCACACACAGCCTCCAGGTGTGACCCCACCACCACGAGCACCACACACACAGCCTCCAGGTGTGACCCCCACCACCACGAGCACCACCACACACAGCCTCCAGGTGTGACCCCACCACCACGAGCACCACACACAGCCTCCAGGTGTGACCCCACCACCACGAGCACCACACACAGCCTCCAGGTGTGACCCCACCACCACGAGCACCCACACACAGCCTCCAGGTGTAACCCCACCACCACGAGCACCACACACAGCCTCCAGGTGTGACCCCACCACCACGAGCACCACACAACAGCCTCCAGGTGTGACCCCACCACCACGAGCACCACACACAGCCTCCAGGTGTGACCCCACCACCACGAGCACACACACACACAGCCTCCAGGTGTGACCCCACCACCACGAGCACCACCACACAGCCTCCAGGTGTGACCCCACCACCACGAGCATCCCACACACACAAGCCTCCAGGTGTGACCCAACCACCACGAGCACCACAACACAGCCTCCGGTGTGAACCCCACCACCACGAGCACCACACACACAGCCTCCAGGTGTGACCCCACCACCACGAGCACCACACACACAGCCTCCAGGTGTGACCCCACCACCACGAGCACCACACAGCCTCCAGGTGTGACCCACCACCACGAGCACCACACACAGCCTCCAGGTGTGACCCCACCACCACGAGCACCACACACACAGCCTCCAGGTGTGACCCCACCACCACGAGCACCACACACCAGCCTCCAGGTGTGACCCCACCACCACGAGCACCACACACAGCCTCCAGGTGTGACCCCACCACCACGAGCACCACACAGCCTCCAGGTGTACCCCACCACGAGCACCACACAGCCTCCAGGTGTGACCCCACCACCACGAGCACCACACACAGCCTCCAGGTGTGACCCCACCACCACGAGCACCACACACACAGCCTCCAGGTGTGACCCCACCACCACGAGCACCACACACCTCCAGGTGTGACCCCACCACCACGAGCACCCCACACAGCCTCCAGGTGTGACCCCACCACCACGAGCACCACCACACAGCCTCCAGGTGTGACCCCACCACCACGAGCACTAGCACACACAGCCTCCCAGGTGTGACCCCACCACCCCACGAGCACCACACACACAGCCTCCAGTGTGAACCCCACCACCTACGAGCACCAACACAGCCTCCAGGTGTAACCACACCACTCACGAGGCACCACCACACACAGCCTGCCAGGTGTGCCCCACCACCACGAGCACCACACAGCCTCCAGGTTGCCAGCACCCCACCACCACCAAGCAGCCACCACACACAGCCTCCAGGTGTGACCCCACCACCACGAGCACCACACACAGCCTCCAGTTGCTGACCCCACCACAGCCAGCACCCACGAGCAACAACACCACAGCCTTCCAGGTGTAGACTCCCACCACACGAGCCACCACACACCCCCCCCCCCACTCAAGCAAACCCTACCGGTGTGACCCACCACCACTGGAGCACCACCACACAGCCTCCAGGTGTGACCCCACCACACCACGAGCACCACCACCACAGCCTCCATGTGTAGACCCCACCACCACGACAGCCACACACAGCCTCCACCGGGTGTGAACCCACCTACCACGAGCATCCCCACACACAGCCTCCAGGTGTGACCCCACCACCACGAGCACCACACAGCCTCCAGGTGTGACCCCACCACCACGAGCCACCACACAGCCTCCAGGTGTGACCCCACCACCACGAGCACCCACACACAGCCTCCAGGTGTAACCCCACCACCACGAGCACCACACACACAGCCTCCAGGTGTGACCCCACCACCACGAGCACCACACAGCCTCCAGGTGTGACCCCACCACCACCACGAGCACCACACACAGCCTCCAGGTGTGACCCCACCACCACGAGCACCACACAGCCTCCAGGTGTGACCCCACCACCGCGAGCACCACACACACAGCCTCCAGGTGTGACCCCACCACCACGAGCACCACACAGCCTCCAGGTGTGACCCCACCACCACCACGAGCACCACACCCACAGCCTCCAGGTGTGACCCCACCACCACGAGCACCACACACACAGCCTCCAGGTGTGACCCCACCACCACGAGCACCACACACACAGCCTCCAGGTGTGACCCCACCACCACGAGCACCACACCACAGCCTCCAGGTGTGACCCCACCACCACGAGCACCCCACACACAGCCTCCAGGTGTGACCCACCACCACGAGCACCCACACAGCCTCCAGGTGTGACCCCACCACCACGAGCACCCCACACAGCCTCCAGGTGTAACCCCACCACCACGAGCACCACACAGCCTCCAGGTGTGACCCCACCACCACGAGCACCACACACAGCCTCCAGGTGTGACCCCACCACCACGAGCACCACACACACAGCCTCCAGGTGTGACCCCACCACCACGAGCACCACACACACCAGCCTCCAGGTGTGACCCCACCACCACGAGCACCACACACAGCCTCCAGGTGTGACCCCACCACCACGAGCACCACACACACAGCCTCCAGGTGTGACCCCACCACCACGAGCACCACACACACAGCCTCCAGGAGTGACCCCACCACCACGAGCACCACACACACAGCCTCCAGGTGTGACCCCACCACCTCGAGCACCACACACAGCCTCCAGGTGTGACCCCACCACCACGAGCACCACACAGCCTCCAGGTGTGACCCCACCACCACGAGCACCACACACACAGCCTCCAGGTGTGACCCCACCACCACGAGCACCACACACACAGCCTCCAGGTGTGACCCCACCACCACGAGCACCACACACACAGCCTCCAGGTGTGACCCCACCACCACGAGCACCACACAGCCTCCAGGTGTGACCCCACCACCACGAGCACCACACAGCCTCCAGGTGTAACCCCACCACCACGAGCACCACACACAGCCTCCAGGTGTGACCCACCACCACGAGCACCACACACAGCCTCCAGGTGTGACCCCACCACCACGAGCACCACACACAGCCTCCAGGTGTGACCCCACCACCACGAGCACCACACACAGCCTCCAGGTGTGACCCCACCACCACGAGCACCACACAGCCTCCAGGTGTGACCCCACCACCACGAGCACCCACACACAGCCTCCAGGTGTAACCCCCCACCACCACGAGCACCACACACAGCCTCCAGGTGTGAACCCCACCACCACGAGCAACCACACAGCCTCCAGGTGTGACCCCACCACACTGAGCACCACACAGCCTCCAGGTGTGACCCCACCACACGAGCACACACCAGCCTCCAGGTGTTGACCCCACCACCACGAGCACCACACACAGCCTCCAGGTGTAACCCCACCACCACGAGCACACACACACAGCCTCCAGGTGTGACCCCACCACCGCAAGCACCCCCACACACAGCCTCCAGGGTGTGACCCCCACCCACCACCACGAGCCACCACACCACAGCCTCCAGGTGTGACCCCACCACCACGAGCACCACACAGCCTCCAGGTGTGACCCCACCACCACGAGCACCACACACAGCCTCCAGGTGTACCCCACCACCACGAGCACCACACACAGCCTCCAGGTGTGACCCCCCACCACCACGAGCACCACACACAGCCTCCAGGTGTGACCCCACCACCACGAGCACCACACACAGCCTCCAGGTGTGACCCCACCACCACGAGCACACCACACACAGCCTCCAGGTGTGACCCCACCACCACGAGCACCCCACACAGCCTCCAGGTGTAACCCCACCACCACGAGCACCACACAGCCTCCAGGTGTGACCCCACCACCACGAGCACCACACAGCCTCCAGGTGTGACCCCCACCACCACGAGCACCACACAGCCTCCAGGGTGTGACCCCACCACCACGAGCACCACACACAGCCTCCAGGTGTGACCCCACCACCACGAGCACCACACACACAGCCTCCAGGTGTGACCCCACCACCACCACGAGCACCACACACAGCCTCCAGGTGTGACCCCACCACCACGAGCACCACACACAGCCTCCAGGTGTAACCCCACCACCACGAGCACCCCACACACAGCCTCCAGGTGTGACCCCACCACCACGAGCACCACACACACAGCCTCCAGGTGTGACCCCACCACCACGAGCACACCACACACAGCCTCCAGGTGTGACCCCACCACCACGAGCACCCACACACAGCCTCCAGGTGTGACCCCACCACCACGAGCACCACACAAGCCTCCAGGTGTGACCCCACCACCGCGAGCACCACACACACAGCCTCCAGGTGTGACCCCACCACCACGAGCACCACACACACAGCCTCCAGGTGTGACCCCACCACCACGAGCACCACACACAGCCTCCAGGTGTAACCCCACCACCACGAGCACCCCACACACAGCCTCCAGGTGTGACCCCACCACCACCACGAGCACCACACACACAGCCTCCAGGTGTGACCCCACCACCACGAGCACCCACACACAGCCTCCAGGTGTGACCCCACCACCACGAGCACCCCACACACAGCCTCCAGGTGTGACCCCACCAACACGAGCACCCACACACAGCCTCCAGGTGTGACCCCACCACCACGAGCACCACACACAGCCTCCAGGTGTAACCCCACCACCCGCCAGCACCACACCAGCCTCCAGGTGTGACCCCACCACCACGAGCACCACACACACAGCCTCCAGGTGTGACCCCACCACCACGAAGCACCACAACACAGCCTCCGATGTTGTACCCCAACCACCACGAGCACCACACACAGCCTCCAGGTGTGACCCCCCCACCACCACGAGCACCACACCACAGCCTCCAGGTGTGACCCACCACCACCACGAGCACGCACACACACAGCCTCCAGGTTGTGACCCCACACACCACGCAGCACCACACACAGCCTCCAGGTGTGAGACCCCACCACACGAGACCACAGCACAGCCTCCAGGGTGTGGACCCCCCACCCTAGCACCACACAGCCTCCAGGTGGTAGGACCCCACCACCACGAGCACTCACACAGACAGCCTCCAGGTGTGAACCCCCACCAACACGAGCACCACACACACAGCCATCCAGAGTGTGACCCACCACCACGCGCACCCCACACACAGCCTCCAGGTGTGACCCACCACCGACCCACGAGCACCACACACGCCCTCCATGCTGTGACCCCACCACCACGAGCCCACCCCCCCACACAGCCTCCAGGGTAGCTTGACCCACCACCGACGAGCACCACACACAGCGCCTCCAGTGTGACCCCACCACCACGAGCCCTCCACACACAAGCCTCCAGGTGTGACCCCACCACCAGCGAGCACCACACACAGCCTCCAGGTGTGACCCCACCACCACGAGCACCACACACAGCCTCCAGGTGTGACCCCCACCACCGACGAGCACCCCACACACAGCCTCCAGGTGTGACCCCACCACCGCGAGCACCACACACAGCCTCCAGGTGTGACCCCACCACCACGAGCACCACACACAGCCTCCAGGTGTGACCCCACCACCACGAGCACCACACACAGCCTCCAGGTGTGACCCCACCACCACGAGCACCACACACAGCCTCCAGGTGTGACCCCACCACCACGAGCACCACACAGCCTCCAGGTGTGACCCCACCACCACGAGCACCACACAGCCTCCAGGTATGACCCCACCACCACGAGCACCACACAGCCTCCAGGTGTGACCCCACCACCACGAGCACCACACACACAGCCTCCAGGTGTGACCCCACCACCACGAGCACCACACAGCCTCCAGGTGTGACCCCACCACCACGAGCACCACACAGCCTCCAGGTGTGACCCCACCACCACGAGCACCCCACACACAGCCTCCAGGTGTGACCCCACCACCACGAGCACCACACACACAGCCTCCAGGTGTAACCCCACCACCACGAGCACCACACACACAGCCTCCAGGTGTGACCCCACCACCACGAGCACCACACACACAGCCTCCAGGTGTGACCCCACCACCACGAGCACCACACACAGCCTCCAGGTGTGACCCCACCACCACGAGCACCACACACACAGCCTCCAGGTGTGACCCCACCACCACCGCGAGCACCACACACACAGCCTCCAGGTGTGACCCCACCACCACGAGCACCACACACAGCCTCCAGGTGTGACCCCACCACCACGAGCACCACACACACAGCCTCCAGGTGTGACCCCACCACCACGAGCACCCACACACAGCCTCCAGGTGTGACCCCACCACCACGAGCACCACACAGCCTCCAGGTGTGACCCCACCACCACGAGCACCACACACAGCCTCCAGGTGTGACCCCACCACCGCGAGCACCACACACCTCCAGGTGTGACCCCACCACCACGAGCACCACACACACAGCCTCCAGGTGTGACCCCACCACCACGAGCACCACACAGCCTCCAGGTGTGACCCCACCACCACGAGCACCACACAGCCTCCAGGTGTGACCCCACCACCACGAGCACCCCACACACAGCCTCCAGGTGTGACCCCACCACCACGAGCACCACACAGCCTCCAGGTGTGACCCCACCACCACGAGCACCACACAGCCTCCAGGTGTGACCCCACCACCACGAGCACCACACACAGCCTCCAGGTGTAACCCCACCACCACGAGCACCACACACACAGCCTCCAGGTGTGACCCCACCACCACGAGCACCACACAGCCTCCAGGTGTGACCCCACCACCACCACGAGCACCACACACAGCCTCCAGGTGTGACCCCACCACCACGAGCACCACACAGCCTCCAGGTGTGACCCCACCACCGCGAGCACCACACACAGCCTCCAGGTGTGACCCCACCACCACGAGCACCACACAGCCTCCAGGTGTGACCCCACCACCACCACGAGCACCACACCCACAGCCTCCAGGTGTGACCCCACCACCACGAGCACCACACACACAGCCTCCAGGTGTGACCCCACCACCACGAGCACCACACACACAGCCTCCAGGTGTGACCCCACCACCACGAGCACCACACAGCCTCCAGGTGTGACCCCACCACCACGAGCACCCCACACAGCCTCCAGGTGTGACCCCACCACCACGAGCACCACACAGCCTCCAGGTGTGACCCCACCACCACGAGCACCACACACAGCCTCCAGGTGTGACCCCACCACCACGAGCACCACACACACAGCCTCCAGGTGTGACCCCACCACCACGAGCACCACACACACAGCCTCCAGGTGTGACCCCACCACCACGAGCACCACACACACAGCCTCCAGGTGTGTGACCCCACCACCACGAGCACCACACACAGCCTCCAGGTGTGACCCCACCACCACGAGCACCACACAGCCTCCAGGTGTGACCCCACCACCACGAGCACCACACACACAGCCTCCAGGTGTGACCCCACCACCACGAGCACCACACACACAGCCTCCAGGTGTGACCCCACCACCACGAGCACCACACACACAGCCTCCAGGTGTGACCCCACCACCACGAGCACCACACAGCCTCCAGGTGTGACCCCACCACCACGAGCACCACACAGCCTCCAGGTGTGACCCCACCACCACGAGCACCACACAGCCTCCAGGTGTAACCCCACCACCACGAGCACCACACACAGCCTCCAGGTGTGACCCCACCACCACGAGCACCACACACAGCCTCCAGGTGTGACCCCACCACCACGAGCACCCCACACAGCCTCCAGGTGTGACCCCACCACCACGAGCACCACACACAGCCTCCAGGTGTGACCCCACCACCACCACGAGCACCACACACACAGCCTCCAGGTGTGACCCCACCACCACGAGCACCACACAGCCTCCAGGTGTGACCCCACCACCACGAGCACCACACAGCCTCCAGGTGTGACCCCACCACCACGAGCACCACACACAGCCTCCAGGTGTAACCCCACCACCACGAGCACCACACACACAGCCTCCAGGTGTGACCCCACCACCGCCAGCACCCCACACACAGCCTCCAGGTGTGACCCCACCACCACGAGCACCACACACAGCCTCCAGGTGTGACCCCACCACCACGAGCACCACACAGCCTCCAGGTGTGACCCCACCACCACGAGCACTACACACAGCCTCCAGGTGTGACCCCACCACCACGAGCACCACACAGCCTCCAGGTGTGACCCCACCACCACGAGCACCACACACAGCCTCCAGGTGTGACCCCACCACCACGAGCACCACACACAGCCTCCAGGTGTGACCCCACCACCACGAGCACCCCACACAGCCTCCAGGTGTGACCCCACCACCACGAGCACCACACAGCCTCCAGGTGTGACCCCACCACCACGAGCACCACACAGCCTCCAGGTGTGACCCCACCACCACGAGCACCACACACAGCCTCCAGGTGTGACCCCACCACCACGAGCACCACACACAGCCTCCAGGTGTGACCCCACCACCACGAGCACCACACACACAGCCTCCAGGTGTGACCCCACCACCACCACGAGCACCACACACACAGCCTCCAGGTGTGACCCCACCACCACGAGCACCACACACAGCCTCCAGGTGTAACCCCACCACCACGAGCACCCCACACACAGCCTCCAGGTGTGACCCCACCACCACGAGCACCACACATACAGCCTCCAGGTGTGACCCCACCACCACGAGCACACCACACACAGCCTCCAGGTGTGACCCCACCACCACGAGCACCCCACACACAGCCTCCAGGTGTGACCCCACCACCACGAGCACCACACAGCCTCCAGGTGTGACCCCACCACCGCGAGCACCACACACACAGCCTCCAGGTGTGACCCCACCACCACGAGCACCACACACACAGCCTCCAGGTGTGACCCCACCACCACGAGCACCACACACAGCCTCCAGGTGTAACCCCACCACCACGAGCACCACACACACAGCCTCCAGGTGTGACCCCACCACCACCACGAGCACCACACCCACAGCCTCCAGGTGTGACCCCACCACCACGAGCACCGCACACACAGCCTCCAGGTGTGACCCCACCACCACGAGCACCCCACACACAGCCTCCAGGTGTGACCCCACCACCACGAGCACCACACACAGCCTCCAGGTGTAACCCCACCACCGCCAGCACCACACAGCCTCCAGGTGTGACCCCACCACCACGAGCACCACACACACAGCCTCCAGGTGTGACCCCACCACCACGAGCACCACACACACAGCCTCCAGGTGTAACCCCACCACCACGAGCACCACACACAGCCTCCAGGTGTGACCCCACCACCACGAGCACCACACAGCCTCCAGGTGTGACCCCACCACCACGAGCACCACACACAGCCTCCAGGTGTGACCCCACCACCACCACGAGCACCACACACAGCCTCCAGGTGTGACCCCACCACCACGAGCACCACACACAGCCTCCAGGTGTGACCCTACCACCACGAGCACCACACACAGCCTCCAGGTGTGACCCCACCACCACCACGAGCACCACACACAGCCTCCAGGTGTGACCCCACCACCACGAGCACCACACACAGCCTCCAGGTGTGACCCCACCACCACCACGAGCACCACACACACAGCCTCCAGGTGTGACCCCACCACCACGAGCACCACACACACAGCCTCCAGGTGTGACCCCACCACCACGAGCACCCCACACACAGCCTCCAGGTGTGACCCCACCACCACGAGCACCACACACAGCCTCCAGGTGTGACCCCACCACCACGAGCACCACACAGCCTCCAGGTGTGACCCCACCACCACGAGCACCCCACACACAGCCTCCAGGTGTGACCCCACCAACACGAGCACCACACACACAGCCTCCAGGTGTGGCCCCACCACCACGAGCACCACACACAGCCTCCAGGTGTGACCCCACCACCACGAGCACCACACAGCCTCCAGGTGTGACCCCACCACCACGAGCACCACACACACAGCCTCCAGGTGTGACCCCACCACCACGAGCACCACACACAGCCTCCAGGTGTGACCCCACCACCACGAGCACCCCACACACAGCCTCCAGGTGTGACCCCACCACCGCGAGCACCACACACAGCCTCCAGGTGTGACCCCACCACCACGAGCACCACACACAGCCTCCAGGTGTGACCCCACCACCACGAGCACCACACAGCCTCCAGGTGTGACCCCACCACCACGAGCACCCCACACACAGCCTCCAGGTGTGACCCCACCACCGCGAGCACCACACACAGCCTCCAGGTGTGACCCCACCACCACGAGCACCCCACACACAGCCTCCAGGTGTGACCCCACCACCGCGAGCACCACACAGCCTCCAGGTGTGACCCCACCAACCCGAGCACCACACACACAGCCTCCAGGTGTGACCCCAACACCGCCAGCACCACACAGCCTCCAGGTGTGACCCCACCACCACGAGCACCACACACACAGCCTCCAGGTGTGACCCCACCACCACGAGCACCACACACACAGCCTCCAGGTGTGACCCCACCACCACGAGCACCACACAGCCTCCAGGTGTGACCCCACCACCACGAGCACCACACAGCCTCCAGGTGTGACCCCACCACCACGAGCACCACACAGCCTCCAGGTGTGACCCCACCACCACCACGAGCACCACACACACAGCCTCCAGGTGTGACCCCACCACCACGAGCACCACACACAGCCTCCAGGTGTGACCCCACCACCACGAGCACCACACACACAGCCTCCAGGTGTGACCCCACCACCACGAGCACCACACAGCCTCCAGGTGTGACCCCACCACCACGAGCACCACACAGCGTCCAGGTGTGACCCCACCACCACGAGCACCACACACACAGCCTCCAGGTGTGACCCCACCACCACGAGCACCACACACAGCCTCCAGGTGTGACCCCACCACCACGAGCACCACACACAGCCTCCAGGTGTGACCCCACCACCGCGTGCACCACACACATACTGTAGACTAAGGCCGGCGCCTCTTCTTCATCCACACTTGTTAGGTTTCCTGCTATCCAGTAATGTGTTAACTCGTGTACACCACCTGGCTGAGCAGGTGAGTTGCCTGGTGTGAGGGAGTAAGGTGGTGTGAGGGAGTAAGGTGGTGTGAGGGAGTAAGGTGGTGTGAGGGAGTAAGGTGGTGTGAAGGAGTAAGGTGTACCTGAATTTTACCTGAGGGCCACCATCGATGAGAACAGGAAGCCGGCGGCTTGCCAAAGGTCCCCCCATTTGCCCTGATGATCTTTTCCATCTGTATTTTAAACCCCAGTAGAGTTTTTGCGTTTACGGCTTCGGCGGGTAAGCGGTTCCACGGGTTTACAACCCTATGGGTGGAAAAGCGTCTCCTGTTTTCTGTCCTACATTGTAGCTTATTGAGTTTGAATCCGTTGCATCTTGTTCATGTTACTTCTTCCCCATTGAAGAAATTGTCCGGATCAACATCCTCCAAATTGTTCAGTATTTTAAAGGTTTCTATGAGATCCGCCCCGTCACGCCTGGTTTGCAGGGTTGCTAGTCCAGTGGCCCTCAACCGCTCCTGATACGTGAGATGACTAAGCCCTGGCATGATTTTTGCTGCCTGGTGTTGCACCTTTTCCAGAGCAGCAATATCGTTCTCAAGACGAGGTCTCCATGCCTGGGTGCAATACTCCAGGTGGGGGCGCACCAGAGACTTGTACTACTGAATGACTTCCTTCTTGTCCATAAAGGTAAACGTACGCATGATTATTCTCAGGGTTTCTTTGGTTAGCTTTTTTACTGTCGCTTCCACTTGTTGTTCAACTTTTAGTGAATGATGGAGTCTGACTCCAAGGTCCTTATCTTCATCTATCTGATGAAAGGTTGTGGTGTCATGTTGGTAGTTGTGACGTGGGTTGTTATGCCCCACATGCAGGTCCGGCAGTTATGGACATTAAAGACCATTTACCAGTCATCTGACCATTTGTCGAGTTCCTGTAGTTAGTTCATTTATTATGCACCCCATACCCATCTTGTGGGCGATAGTGGAAAGGGTTACAGAGGCACATAATGGGCTCAGGGACTGAACCCCACAATTCATTTAGCTAAGCAAGTTACAATCATGATGAGCTAGTTACAAAATTCAATATAAGTCATCATATCAACAATGGGTTCGAGATCGACCTCAAGTACAGGTTCTAAATTAAGCAACTGACATATGTGGAGAGCTAGTGTCACAATTGATATGTTTGTCCTGCACACCGCCCCCCCCCCCCCCATCCAGTGGGCAGCGGTGGATAGGTTACAATCACTTAGTTACTACCTACAGTTAGCAAACTGGGGATATTTGGCTAAACTTTCTGGTAGCAGAACATTTTTAATTAAATATTTACACATCGCTGGAACATTGGTTATAGAATTGTCTCAGAATTCACGTATCTTTTCGCACACCATCACATAGTGACGGAGGGTGTGCGAATAATTTGTTGACACAGTTTACATTTGGTCAGGTCTACATCAGCAGATAATGAGAATTCCCAGAGATACTTGTAACCGAGTCTAAGCCGAGCAGTAGTAACATCTAGAAGTCTGCTGATTTTATTGGATGAACCATAGATGTGTGGCTTCTCTTGCATGATAGTATGATGATAGATGGAATTACTGGTGTCAATTTCACTTTGCCTCAGATCTACAAGACTTTTTTGAAGTTCTTGGTGTACTATTGCTCCTAGACTGCTTCTTTACAATCCAAGGTTATACTCAATTTCTCCTTTAAAGGCAGATTCTTTGGCTAGCTTATCAGCTCTATCATGCATTCAGAGGCCAACATGAGATGGAGAACACATGAAATGGACTCTGTTACTATCATTAATAATTTTGTTGTATTTGTGTCAAGCTTCGGACACGAGCATGTTACAGCAGCTCTCGTTGTAAGGTCTCAATATTACCTTTACTTCCCACTTTGCCAAAGATCTTAGTGTCATCTGCAAATATGATGATGCGGTTTGTAATAATCTCATCTATGTATGAGAATATTACAACTATATGATGTATATGACAAAAAGGGTTGGCCCAAAAATGGATCCCTGTGGCACCCCACTTAGCACATTTCTCCAGTCAGATTCATTCCCATTTAGCACGACCCTTTGTTTTCTATGTTTTAACTATTGTTTTATCCATTCCAATATTCTCCCATTTATTACACGTATGCCTGAAATTTTCTTGCCAGTCTCTCATGTGGGACCTTGTCAAAAGCTTTAGCAAAGTCCATAGAAGCTACATCTACCGGGAATCCTTTGTCTGAATAGTCGGTTACCGTTTCCAGAAATATAAGGCAGTTTGTAAGGCAGGATCTATTTTGAACCCATGTTGGGTCGATTTTACAAGCCTGTTCTCTGTGAGATGTTGTATGATTCATTCCTTTAGGATTCTTTCCACGAGCTTGCAGATGTGTGATGTCAAGGTGATCGGACGGTAGTTTTCTGCCGAGCTCTTTCAGTCTTTTTTGAAAATAGGGGTAATATTTGCATATTTCTAATCCAGGGGAACTATCTCTTGGTCCAGAGATTTTATGAAAAGGAGTTTCAGTGGCATGCATAGTGTATTTGTCGGGTTCCTTTACGACTTTGGACTGAAACCCGTCCACACCTGGGGCTTTTGAGTCTTTTAGTTTGTCAATGCTCTTCCTGATTGTGTCGCATTTAATGGGTATATCCCTTAATTCTTTCTCTTCACCTCCTTCAAACATTTGTGGGGTGATGGGATGTCGTTCAATCTTTCTAGTGTGAACACTGATGTGAGGAATTTAGTGTTTGCTGCTCTTTTATCATCCAATATAACTTGGTTAGTCTCATCTTTTAGGGGTCCTACAGAGTCCTTTGTCTTGGTTTGCTTTGCTACCATAACTCTATGTGTGTATTAAATTTTGTTTACAACTAGCTTAACAAGATTGTTACTTACTCAGCTAATTAACTGTGGGGGTCCGTCCAATTACCCAAAACTTCCTAGCATTACGTAAGTAGTGAATAAATACGATCTATTTATTCACAATGTTGGCGTGAATGTAGAATGTGAAAACCATTTTTACTCTGAAATAATATAATTTTATAACGAAATTAGACAAAGGTAAGTGGTACTTGACGCCATCGGAAGTCGACGATCCATGCGACAATGTTATGGAGCGACTTATCCAAGACTTGCCAGGACAAGGCAAATGGGGGAACCTTCGAGAAGCCATGGGCGTCATGTCCTCGTCGAGGCCACTAGGGTTATTGGCCCTCAGGTAAATATATTGTTGCCTGGAGTGTGTTTGACGGCATACCAGCCCTCTGTACCTGTCCGACTTTAAATTGTAGATGGTTAGAGTTCACCAATCACGAGGCAGCTAGTCCTCTGACGTCATTCCCATAGAGCGTGGGTGCCGTTGAGGATAGGCTGGGAGTCAGGGGTCCGTCTAATTACCACAAGCTACACAAGCTTCAGAAAGCTTCCTGGCAATACGTTAGTAATGAATAAATATAATATGTTAGGTTAGGCTGACCTAACCTGACCTGACCTGACCTGACCGAACCTAACCTATCCTAACCTAACCTAACTTAACCAAATCAAACCTAACTTAACCAAACCAAACCTAACCTAACCGACGCTTGGATCGTCGACTTGATTTGGCGTCACCAGCTTTTTATTTTCGCCTAATTTCTTTATAAAAAGATACTTTTTCAGATTAAAATTATGTTTTCTCGTGTTGTACATTGAGCACCAACATTATAATGAGTAAATATATCATATTTATTCATTACTAACATAAGCTTTCTGAAGCTTGTGTAGCTTGTGGTAATTAGACGGACCGGGGAGTCAGCATATAGTTTCCCCAAGAGTAGGTGGACCTCTGGTGAGCTGGATAGTGTGTTACCTAGCAATAAAGAATCACAGAAGGAACCTGAGTGTATTCTCTTCATTCCCAAGTAAGAGTTTTCACCATATCTTCGACTAGCAAGAACAGCTGAAACACTGGTGGCAATGGTGGGATAAAAAAAATCCCAGCCAGAAACTCAGGTGCTAGTATCCGCCATCGTCGTCACCACCCATACACTCAAACATCATCACTGTTCATCATACCAGGAGAGCAGCAGAGCAGTGAAACGCAGCAGAGTTCCGTGCTGCGTTTCACTTACGAGATGGAAAAGGATGGGAAGCTGCCCTTTCTTGATGTAACAGTCATGGAAAAGGGCGGAGGTTTCCACACTGCAGTCTACACTAAGGAAACAAACATAGGAATGTGCCTAAATGCCAACAGCGACTGCCCAGACAGGTACAAGAGGAGTGTTGTTAACGCATACGTCGACCGTGCTCTCAGCCACAGCTCAGAATGGAAGCAAGTCGACGAAGAACTCTGTAGGGTAAGGCAGGTCCTAGTCAACAACGGCTTCTCCAATGGTTTCGTCGAAGACATCATAAGAAGGAAAGTGAAAAGCCATGCAACCTCTGAAGAGACAACTAACACAACACCTATACCCCCTATTAGACTATTTTACAGGAACTTCTTTTCCACAGCTCATAAAACGGAGGAAAGGGTCCTGAAAGATATTGTTAATAGAAACGTTATCCCTACAGACAAAAATCAGAGGATACAACTGACGATTTACTATAAAACCAGAAAAACGGCCAGCCTACTCATGAGAAACTCTCCAGACACAAAACAGAACGCTTTAAAAGACACAAACGTCGTCTATGCCTTTAAATGCCCTCTTGGGGACTGTAAGCTCCAAAAAAAACAGTATATAGGCAAGACAACAACATCTCTTTCTAGGCGTTTAACGATGCACAAGCAACAGGGCTCCATTAAGGAACATATAATCTCTTCCCACAACCAAACCATAGCCAGAGAAATCCTAGTAAACAACACAGAAATCATCGATAGATACAGCGATAGCAGGCGGCTTGACGTTTGCGAGGCACTACACATCAAGAAGTCAACACCAGAAATCAACAGCCAATTATTGCACAACTATATTCTACCCACCTCTAGACTCCGCTCCAATATAGAAGCATCAAGAAATATGGACCAATAGGCTTTCTACAAACACTTCTATTCAATACCCATTGTTTCGTGTTCTGTCTTGTGTTGATGAAATTAATACCCTATTAATACCACCTCTTGTTCTGTCTTGTGTTGATGAAATTAATACCCTATTAATGCCACCTCTTGTTCTGTCTTGTGTTAATGCCACATCACCCCTTCCACCTCACTCAAATGTAGATATAAAATCGGAGATGCGTAAGTTCTACTCAGTTGTGTATTTGTGAACTAAAGTCTTTGAAAATGTAATAAGTTTTACGAAACGCGCTCGTGTCGCGTCAGACTAGAAATAAAAATGAATTTTGGAGAATTGATTTTTGATTTACCTCCAACAGTGAAAAGAAATGTACGAAAGATTGAGAAAATTCGTGTTAGAATTATTAATCTTACTTTTTCGGTCATATTTAATATATATATATATATATATATATATATATATATATATATATATATATATATATATATATATATATATATATATATATATATATATATATATATATATAAATATATTTATATATATAAAACGCTGAACTGAAATGTCAATCCTGACCTTAAAAGCTTCCTAGAAGGTTGTAACAGATCCCATGAGCACCACACCAGAAACAAATACTTTTTTGATATTCCAAGAGTACGACTTAATCAAACTAGGAATGCTCTACAAATCAAGGGGCCCAGAATGTGGAATGACCTTCCCAATTATGTCGAAGATTGTACCTCTCTCAACCAGTTTAAGATGAAAACTAAGCACTACCTAATAAATTCCCTGTAACCTACCTTACCTCTATAATGTCAACCCATGTCTGCTATTTTAAACAATGCTGTTTGTTGACCAAATTGTATATTTGCTATTTTTGTAACCCCCCCCCCCCTCCCACCTCCCGTTTTTATTTATATATTTTCTCAACACAATTTATACTTTAATCTCAATTTGCATTAAGTTTTAGTCTTTAGTGTTTTTCCTGCCTATTTTTTCATGTTTTTCCTGTATTATGCTTTGCGTAATACTGACTTTAGGCATTGTATGTACTAGCTCTATCTATAAATTCATCAATGTTTGTATCACACCTTGTATATATGTACTTTACCTGAATAAACATTTGAATTTAAATTTTGAATTTAAGAAGCTTTGGATAATTAGATGGACAGAACTGGGGGTTTCAGTTTCTGAAGGCATTAAATGCCTGTTTTTAGTGTCATACCACCCCTGCTCCGTGTTAGTGGTGCAGCACCCCTGCTCCGTGTTAGTGGTGCAGCACCCCTGCTCCGTGTTAGTGATGCACTACCCCTGCTCCGTGTTAGTGGTGCAGCACCCCTGCTCCGTGTTAGTGGTGCAGCACCCCTGCTCCGTGTTAGTGATGCACCACCCCTGCTCCGTGTTAGTGGTGCAGCACCCCTGCTCCGTGTTAGTGATGCACTACCCCTGCTCCGTGTTAGTGGTGCAGCACCCCTGCTCCGTGTTAGTGGTGCAGCACCCCTGCTCCGTGTTAGTGATGCACTACCCCTGCTCCGTGTTAGTGGTGCAGCACCCCTGCTCCGTGTTAGTGATGCACTACCCCTGCTCCGTGTTAGTGATGCACTACCCCTGCTCCGTGTTAGTGATGCACTACCCCTGCTCCGTGTTAGTGGTGCAGCACCCCTGCTCCGTGTTAGTGATGCACTACCCCTGCTCCGTGTTAGTGATGCACCAACCCTGCTCCGTGTTAGTGATGCACTACCCCTGCTCCGTGTTAGTGGTGCAGCACCCCTGCTCCGTGTTAGTGGTGCAGCACCCCTGCTCCGTGTTAGTGGTGCAGCACCCCTGCTCCGTGTTAGTGATGCAGCACCCCTGCTCCGTGTTAGTGATGCAGCACCCCTGCTCCGTGTTAGTGATGCACTACCCCTGCTCCGTGTTAGTGGTGCAGCACCCCTGCTCCGTGTTAGTGGTGCAGCACCCCTGCTCCGTGTTAGTGATGCACTACCCCTGCTCCGTGTTAGTGGTGCAGCACCCCTGCTCCGTGTTAGTGGTGCAGCACCCCTGCTCCGTGTTAGTGATGCACCACCCCTGCTCCGTGTTAGTGGTGCAGCACCCCTGCTCCGTGTTAGTGATGCACTACCCCTGCTCCGTGTTAGTGGTGCAGCACCCCTGCTCCGTGTTAGTGGTGCAGCACCCCTGCTCCGTGTTAGTGATGCACTACCCCTGCTCCGTGTTAGTGGTGCAGCACCCCTGCTCCGTGTTAGTGATGCACTACCCCTGCTCCGTGTTAGTGATGCACTACCCCTGCTCCGTGTTAGTGATGCACTACCCCTGCTCCGTGTTAGTGGTGCAGCACCCCTGCTCCGTGTTAGTGATGCACTACCCCTGCTCCGTGTTTGTGATGCACCACCCCTGCTCCGTGTTAGTGATGCACTACCCCTGCTCCGTGTTAGTGGTGCAGCACCCCTGCTCCGTGTTAGTGGTGCAGCACCCCTGCTCCGTGTTAGTGATGCACTACCCCTGCTCCGTGTTAGTGGTGCAGCACCCCTGCTCCGTGTTAGTGATGCACTACCCCTTCTCCGTGTTAGTGATGCACTACCCCTGCTCCGTGTTAGTGATGCACTACCCCTGCTCCGTGTTAGTGGTGCAGCACCCCTGCTCCGTGTTAGTGATGCACTACCCCTGCTCCGTGTTAGTGATGCACCACCCCTGCTCCGTGTTAGTGATGCACTACCCCTGCTCCGTGTTAGTGGTGCAGCACCCCTGCTCCGTGTTAGTGGTGCAGCACCCCTGCTCCGTGTTAGTGGTGCAGCACCCCTGCTCCGTGTTAGTGATGCAGCACCCCTGCTCCGTGTTAGTGATGCAGCACCCCTGCTCCGTGTTAGTGATGCACTACCCCTGCTCCGTGTTAGTGGTGCAGCACCCCTGCTCCGTGTTAGTGGTGCAGCACCCCTGCTCCGTGTTAGTGATGCACTACCCCTGCTCCGTGTTAGTGGTGCAGCACCCCTGCTCCGTGTTAGTGGTGCAGCACCCCTGCTCCGTGTTAGTGATGCACCACCCCTGCTCCGTGTTAGTGGTGCAGCACCCCTGCTCCGTGTTAGTGATGCACTACCCCTGCTCCGTGTTAGTGGTGCAGCACCCCTGCTCCGTGTTAGTGGTGCAGCACCCCTGCTCCGTGTTAGTGATGCACTACCCCTGCTCCGTGTTAGTGGTGCAGCACCCCTGCTCCGAGTTAGTGATGCACTACCCCTGCTCCGTGTTAGTGATGCACTACCCCTGCTCCGTGTTAGTGATGCACTACCCCTGCTCCGTGTTAGTGGTGCAGCACCCCTGCTCCGTGTTAGTGATGCACTACCCCTGCTCCGTGTTTGTGATGCACCACCCCTGCTCCGTGTTAGTGATGCACTACCCCTGCTCCGTGTTAGTGGTGCAGCACCCCTGCTCCGTGTTAGTGGTGCAGCACCCCTGCTCCGTGTTAGTGATGCACTACCCCTGCTCCGTGTTAGTGGTGCAGCACCCCTGCTCCGTGTTAGTGGTGCACTACCCCTGCTCCGTGTTAGTGATGCACTACCCCTGCTCCGTGTTAGTGGTGCAGCACCCCTGCTCCGTGTTAGTGATGCACTACCCCTGCTCCGTGTTAGTGGTGCAGCACCCCTGCTCCGTGTTAGTGGTGCAGCACCCCTGCTTCGTGTTAGTGATGCAGCACCCCTGCTCCGTGTTAGTGGTGCAGCACCCCTGCTCCGTGTTAGTGGTGCAGCACCCCTGCTCCGTGTTAGTGATGCACTACCCCTGCTCCGTGTTAGTGGTGCAGCACCCCTGCTCCGTGTTAGTGGTGCAGCACCCCTGCTCCGTGTTAGTGGTGCAGCACCCCTGCTCCGTGTTAGTGATGCACCACCCCTGCTCCGTGTTAGTGATGCACTACCCCTGCTCCGTGTTAGTGGTGCAGCACCCCTGCTCCGTGTTAGTGGTGCAGCACCCCTGCTCCGTGTTAGTGGTGCAGCACCCCTGCTCCGTGTTAGTGGTGCAGCACCCCTGCTTCGTGTTAGTGATGCAGCACCCCTGCTCCGTGTTAGTGGTGCAGCACCCCTGCTCCGTGTTAGTGGTGCAGCACCCCTGCTCCGTGTTAGTGGTGCAGCACCCCTGCTCCGTGTTAGTGGTGCAGCACCCCTGCTCCGTGTTAGTGATGCACTACCCCTGCTCCGTGTTTGTGATGCAGCACCCCTGCTCCGTGTTAGTGGTGCAGCACCCCTGCTCCGTGTTAGTGATGCACTACCCCTGCTTCGTGTTAGTGGTGCAGCACCCCTGCTCCGTGTTAGTGATGCACTACCCCTGCTCCGTGTTTGTGATGCAGCACCCCTGCTCCGTGTTAGTGGTGCAGCACCCCTGCTCCGTGTTAGTGATGCACTACCCCTGCTCCGTGTTAGTGATGCACTACCCCTGCTCCGTGTTTGTGATGCAGCACCCCTGCTCCGTGTTAGTGGTGCAGCACCCCTGCTCCGTGTTAGTGATGCACTACCCCTGCTCCGTGTTAGTGGTGCAGCACCCCTGCTCCGTGTTAGTGGTGCAGCACCCCTGCTCCGTGTTAGCGATGCACTACCCCTGCTCCGTGTTTGTGATGCAGCACCCCTGCTCCGTGTTAGTGGTGCAGCACCCCTGCTCCGTGTTAGTGGTGCAGCACCCCTGCTCCGTGTTAGTGATGCAGCACCCCTGCTCCGTGTTAGTGGTGCAGCACCCCTGCTCCGTGTTAGTGGTGCAGCACCCCTGCTCCGTGTTAGTGGTGCAGCACCCCTGCTCCGTGTTAGTGGTGCAGCACCCCTGCTCCGTGTTAGTGGTGCAGCACCCCTGCTCCGTGTTAGTGATGCAGCACCCCTGCTCCGTGTTAGTGGTGCAGCACCCCTGCTCCGTGTTAGTGATGCAGCACCCCTGCTCCGTGTTAGTGGTGCAGCACCCCTGCTCCGTGTTAGTGGTGCACTACCCCTGCTCCGTGTTAGTGGTGCTGTACCCCTGCTCCGTGTTAATGGTGCAGTACCCCTGCTCCGTGTTAGTGAAGCACCACCCCTGGTCCATGTTAGTGGTGCAGCACCCCTGCTCCGTGTTAGTGATGCAGCACCCCTGCTCCGTGTTAGTGGTGCAGCACCCCTGCTCCGTGTTAATGGTGCAGCACCCCTGCTCCGTGTTAATGGTGCAATACCCCTGCTCCGTGTTAGTGAAGCACCACCCCTGGTCCATGTTAGTGGTGCAGCACCCCTGCTCCGTGTTAATGGTGCAGTACCCCTGCTCCTTGTTAGTGAAGCACCACCCCTGGTCCGTGTTAGTGGTGCAGCACCCCAGCTTTGTGTTAGTGATGCAGCACCCCTGCTCCGTGTTAGTGGTGCAGCACCCCTGCTCCGTGTTAGTGGTGCAGCACCCCTGCTCCGTGTTAGTGGTGCAGCACCCCTGCTCCTTGTTAGTGAAGCACCACCCCTGCTTTGTGTTAGTGATGCAGCACCCCTGCTCTGTGTTAGTGGTGCAGCACCCCTGCTCCGTGTTAGTGGTGCAGCACCCCTGCTCCGTGTTAGTGGTGCAGCACCCCTGCTCCGTGTTAGTGGTGCTGCACCCCTGGTCCGTGTTAGTGGTGCAGCACCCCTGCTCCGTGTTTGTGGAGCTGCACCCCTGGTCCGTGTTAGTGGTGCAGCACCCCTGCTCCGTGTTAGTGGTGCAGCACCCCTGCTCCGTGTTAGTGGTGCAGCACCCCTGCTCCGTGTTAGTGGTGCAGCACCCCTGCTCCGTGTTAGTGGTGCTGCACCCCTGGTCCGTGTTAGTGGTGCAGCACCCCTGCTCCGTGTTAGTGGTGCAGCACCCCTGCTCCGTGTTAGTGGTGCAGCACCCCTGCTCCGTGTTAGTGGTGCAGCACCCCTGCTCCGTGTTAGTGGTGCTGCACCCCTGGTCCGTGTTAGTGGTGCAGCACCCCTGCTCCGTGTTTGTGGTGCAGCACCCCTGCTCCTTGTTAGTGAAGCACCACCCCTGGTCCGTGTTAGTGATGCAGCACCCCTGCTCCGTGTTAGTGGTGCAGCACCCCTGCTCCGTGTTAGTGGTGCAGCACCCCTGCTCCGTGTTAATGGTGCAGTACCCCTGCTCCTTGTTAGTGAAGCACCACCCCTGGTCCGTGTTAGTGGTGCAGCACCCCTGCTTTGTGTTAGTGGTGCAGCACCCCTGCTCCGTGTTAGTGGTGCAGCACCCCTGCTTCGTGTTAGTGGTGCAGCACCCTGCTCCGTGTTAGTGCTGCAGCACCCCTGCTCCGTGTTAGTGGTGCAGCACCCCTGCTCAGTGTTAGTGATGCAGCACCCCTGCTCCGTGTTAGTGGTGCAGCACCCCTGCTCCTTGTTAGTGAAGCACCACCCCTGCTTTGTGTTAGTGATGCAGCACCCCTGCTCCGTGTTAGTGGTGCAGCACCCCTGCTCCGTGTTAGTGGTGCAGCACCCCTGCTCCGTGTTAGTGGTGCAGCACCCCTGCTCCGTGTTAGTGGTGCAGCACCCCTGCTCCGTGTGAGTGGTGCAGCACCCCTGCTCCGTGTTAGTGGTGCAGCACCCCTGCTCCGTGTTAGTGGTGCAGCACCCCTGCTCCGTGTTAGTGGTGCTGCACCCCTGGTCCGTGTTAGTGGTGCAGCACCCCTGCTCCGTGTTTGTGGTGCAGCACCCCTGCTCCTTGTTAGTGAAGCACCACCCCTGGTCCGTGTTAGTGATGCAGCACCCCTGCTCCGTGTTAGTGGTGCAGCACCCCTGCTCCGTGTTAGTGATGCAGCACCCCTGCTCCGTGTTAGTGGTGCAGCACCCCTGCTCCGTGTTAGTGGTGCAGCACCCCTGCTCCGTGTTAGTGGTGCAGCACCCCTGCTCCGTGTTAGTGATGCAGCACCCCTGCTCCGTGTTAGTGGTGCAGCACCCCTGCTTTGTGTTAGTGATGCACCACCCCTGCTCCGTGTTAGTGATGCACTACCCCTGCTCCGTGTTAGTGGTGCAGCACCCCTGCTCCGTGTTAGTGATGCACCACCCCTGCTCCGTGTTAGTGGTGCAGCACCCCTGCTCCGTGTTAGTGATGCACTACCCCTGCTCCGTGTTAGTGGTGCAGCACCCCTGCTCCGTGTTAGTGATGCACCACCCCTGCTCCGTGTTAGTGGTGCACCACCCCTGCTCCGTGTTAGTGATGCAGCACCCCTGCTCCGTGTTAGTGATGCACTACCCCTGCTTCGTGTTAGTGGTGCAGCACCCCTGCTCCGTGTTAGTGGTGCAGCACCCCTGCTCCGTGTTTGTGGTGCAGCACCCCTGCTCCTTGTTAGTGAAGCACCACCCCTGGTCCGTGTTAGTGATGCAGCACCCCTGCTCCGTGTTAGTGGTGCAGCACCCCTGCTCCGTGTTAGTGATGCAGCACCCCTGCTCCGTGTTAGTGGTGCAGCACCCCTGCTCCGTGTTAGTGGTGCAGCACCCCTGCTCCGTGTTAGTGGTGCAGCACCCCTGCTCCGTGTTAGTGATGCAGCACCCCTGCTCCGTGTTAGTGATGCACTACCCCTGCTCCGTGTTAGTGATGCAGCACCCCTGCTCCGTGTTAGTGATGCACTACCCCTGCTCCTTGTTAGTGAAGCACCACCCCTGGTCCGTGTTAGTGATGCAGCACCCCTGCTCCGTGTTGGTGGTGCAGCACCCCTGCTCCGTGTTAGTGGTGCAGCACAACCGCTCCGTGTTAGTGGTGCAGCACCCCTGCTCCGTGTTAGTGATGCACCACCCCTGCTCCGTGTTAGTGGTGCAGCACCCCTGCTCCGTGTTAGTGATGCACTACCCCTGCTCCGTGTTAGTGGTGCAGCACCCCTGCTCCGTGTTAGTGATGCTCCCCTGCTCCGTGTTAGTGGTGCAGCACCCCTGCTCCGTGTTAGTGATGCACCACCCCTGCTCCGTGTTAGTGGTGCAGCACCCCTGCTCCGTGTTAGTGGTGCAGCACCCCTGCTCCGTGTTAGTGGTGCAGCCCCCCTGCTCCGTGTTAGTGATGCACCACCCCTGCTCCGTGTTAGTGGTGCAGCACCCCTGCTCCGTGTTAGTGATGCACCCCTGCTCCGTGTTAGTGGTGCAGCACCCCTGCTCCGTGTTAGTGATGCAACACCCCTGCTTCGTGTTAGTGATGCAGCACCCCTGCTCCGTGTTAGTGGTGCACCACCCCTGCTCCGTGTTAGTGATGCACTACCCCTGCTCCGTGTTAGTGGTGCAGCACCCCTGCTCCGTGTTAGTGGTGCAGCACCCCTGCTCTGTGTTAGTGGTGCAGCACCCCTGCTCCGTGTTAGTGATGCACCCCTGCTCCGTGTTAGTGGTGCAGCACCCCTGCTCCGTGTTAGTGGTGCAGCACCCCTGCTCCGTGTTAGTGGGGTAGCCCCCCTGCTCCGTGTAAGTGGTGCAGCACCCCTGCTCCGTGTTAGTGATGCAGCACCCCTGCTCCGTGTTTGTGATGCAGAACCCCTGCTCCGTGTTAGTGGTGCAGCACCCCTGCTCCGTGTTAGTGGTGCAGCACCCCTGCTCCGTGTTAGTGATGCAGCACCCCTGCTCCGTGTTAGTGGTGCAGCACCCCGGCTCCGTGTTAGTGGTGCAGCACCCCTGCTCCGTGTTAGTGATGCAGCACCCCTGCTCCGTGTTAGTGGTGCAGCACCCCTGCTCCTTGTTAGTGGTGCAGCACCCCTGCTCCGTGTTAGTGATGCAGCACCCCTGCTCCGTGTTAGTGATGCACTACCCCTGCTCCTTGTTAGTGAAGCACCACCCCTGGTCCGTGTTAGTGATGCAGCACCCCTGCTCCGTGTTAGTGGTGCAGCACCCCTGCTCCGTGTTAGTGGTGCAGCACCCCTGCTCCGTGTTAGTGGTGCAGCACCCCTGCTCCGTGTTAGTGATGCACCACCCCTGCTCCGTGTTAGTGGTGCAGCACCCCTGCTCCGTGTTAGTGATGCACTACCCCTGCTCCGTGTTAGTGGTGCAGCACCCCTGCTCCGTGTTAGTGATGCTCCCCTGCTCCGTGTTAGTGGTGCAGCACCCCTGCTCCGTGTTAGTGATGCACCACCCCTGCTCCGTGTTAGTGGTGCAGCACCCCTGCTCCGTGTTAGTGGTGCAGCACCCCTGCTCCGTGTTAGTGGTGCAGCCCCCCTGCTCCGTGTTAGTGATGCACCACCCCTGCTCCGTGTTAGTGGTGCAGCATCCCTGCTCCGTGTTAGTGGTGCAGCACCCCTGCTCCGTGTTAGTGATGCACCCCTGCTCCGTGTTAGTGGTGCAGCACCCCTGCTCCTTGTTAGTGAAGCACCACCCCTGGTCCGTGTTAGTGATGCAGCACCCCTGCTCCGTGTTAGTGGTGCAGCACCCCTGCTCCGTGTTAGTGATGCAGCACCCCTGCTCCGTGTTAGTGGTGCAGCACCCCTGCTCCGTGTTAGTGGTGCAGCACCCCTGCTCCGTGTTAGTGATGCAGCACCCCTGCTCCGTGTTAGTGGTGCAGCACCCCTGCTCCGTGTTAGTGGTGCAGCACCCCTGCTCCGTGTTAGTGGTGCAGCACCCCTGCTCCGTGTTAGTGGTGCAGCACCCCTGCTCCGTGTTAGTGATGCACTACCCCTGCTCCGTGTTAGTGGTGCAGCACCCCTGCTCCGTGTTAGTGATGCAACACCCCTGCTTCGTGTTAGTGATGCAGCACCCCTGCTCCGTGTTAGTGGTGCACCACCCCTGCTCCGTGTTAGTGATGCACTACCCCTGCTCCGTGTTAGTGGTGCAGCACCCCTGCTCCGTGTTAGTGGTGCAGCACCCCTGCTCCGTGTTAGTGGTGCAGCACCCCTGCTCCGTGTTAGTGATGCACCCCTGCTCCGTGTTAGTGGTGCAGCACCCCTGCTCCGTGTTAGTGGTGCAGCACCCCTGCTCCGTGTTAGTGGTGCAGCCCCCCTGCTCCGTGTTAGTGATGCACCACCCCTGCTCCGTGTTAGTGGTGCAGCATCCCTGCTCCGTGTTAGTGGTGCAGCACCCCTGCTCCGTGTTAGTGATGCACCCCTGCTCCGTGTTAGTGGTGCAGCACCCCTGCTCCTTGTTAGTGAAGCACCACCCCTGGTCCGTGTTAGTGATGCAGCACCCCTGCTCCGTGTTAGTGGTGCAGCACCCCTGCTCCGTGTTAGTGATGCAGCACCCCTGCTCCGTGTTAGTGGTGCAGCACCCCTGCTCCGTGTTAGTGATGCAGCACCCCTGCTCCGTGTTAGTGGTGCAGCACCCCTGCTCCGTGTTAGTGGTGCAGCACCCCTGCTCCGTGTTAGTGGTGCAGCACCCCTGCTCCGTGTTAGTGGTGCAGCACCCCTGCTCCGTGTTAGTGATGCACTACCCCTGCTCCGTGTTAGTGGTGCAGCACCCCTGCTCCGTGTTAGTGATGCAACACCCCTGCTTCGTGTTAGTGATGCAGCACCCCTGCTCCGTGTTAGTGGTGCACCACCCCTGCTCCGTGTTAGTGATGCACTACCCCTGCTCCGTGTTAGTGGTGCAGCACCCCTGCTCCGTGTTAGTGGTGCAGCACCCCTGCTCCGTGTTAGTGGTGCAGCACCCCTACTCCGTGTTAGTGATGCACCCCTGCTCCGTGTTAGTGGTGCAGCACCCCTGCTCCGTGTTAGTGGTGCAGCACCCCTGCTCCGTGTTAGTGGGGTAGCCCCCCTGCTCCGTGTAAGTGGTGCAGCACCCCTGCTCCGTGTTAGTGATGCAGCACCCCTGCTCCGTGTTTGTGATGCAGAACCCCTGCTCCGTGTTAGTGGTGCAGCACCCCTGCTCCGTGTTAGTGGTGCAGCACCCCTGCTCCGTGTTAGTGATGCAGCACCCCTGCTCCGTGTTAGTGGTGCAGCACCCCGGCTCCGTGTTAGTGGTGCAGCACCCCTGCTCCGTGTTAGTGATGCAGCACCCCTGCTCCGTGTTAGTGGTGCAGCACCCCTGCTCCGTGTTAGTGGTGCAGCACCCCTGCTCCGTGTTAGTGATGCAGCACCCCTGCTCCGTGTTAGTGATGCACCACCCCTGCTCCGTGTTAGTGGTGCAGCACCCCTGCTCCTTGGTAGTGATGCAGCACCCCTGCTCCGTGTTAGTGACGTACCACCCCTGCTCCGTGTTAGTGACATACCACCCCTGCTCCAGGTTAGTGACGTACCACCCCTGCTCCGTGTTAGTGACGTACCACCCCTGCTCCATGTTAGTGACGTACCACCCCTGCTCCGTGTTAGTGACGTACCACCCCTGCTCCTTGTTAGTTACGTACCACCCCTGCTCCGTGTTAGTGACGTACCACCCCTGCTCCATGTTAGTTACGTACCACCCCTGCTCCGTGTTAGTGATGCAGCACCCCTGCTCCGTGTTAGTGGTGCAGCACCCCTGCTCCATGTTAGTGACGTACCACCCCTGCTCCTTGTTAGTTACGTACCACCCCTGCTCCGTGTTAGTTACGTACCACCCCTGCTCCGTGTTAGTGACGTACCACCCCTGCTCCGTGTTAGTGACGTACCACCCCTGCTCCGTGTTAGTGACGTACCACCCCTGCTCCGTGTTAGTGACGTACCACCCCTGCTCCGTGTTAGTGACGTACCACCCCTGCTCCGTGTTAGTGACGCACCACCCCTGCTCCTTGTTAGTTACGTACCACCCCTGCTCCGTGTTAGTTACGTACCACCCCTGCTCCGTGTTAGTGACGTACCACCCCTGCTCCGTGTTAGTGACGTACCACCCCTGCTACATGACCTTGCGCCTTTGTGAGGGTAGCATGTCTTGGCGTGTCGTCTCTGGTTGGTTGTTAACGACCTGCAAGTGACTGTAGCATTGTGAGAGGTGTGCAGCTATCCAGAGCGACTACCAATAGCGTCATCTTGGGGCACTCCAAGAAAAAAATTACAAATAAAGTAGTTGAAACTTGACAAGTATTAGGAGGATGGGAAAGTTACCTTGTTAAGAATAGCTGTGGCAAGGATGTCCTCGTACGTGTGGGAGTTGAAGTCTTCCACAGGTGTCTCGGGTGAGATGGCCGGGTCGTACCCGGGCGTGTGGCGGGTGCTGGCCGGGTCGTACCCGGGCGTGTGGCGGGTGCTGGCCGGGTCGTACCGCTCCATCTGTAGTGAGACACGTCTTAACTAGCTGCTCTTACACTGTGACAAGTAGTAAAGTATTTGTAAAGTAAAGTTTATTGGCCAACTGCTAAGAAACTCACCCTCAACATTGACAAAACTTTCTATATTTTGTTTGGCAATAAATCCTCAAATCAAATAAATCTCAGGATTAACAATACCCAAATTTGTAACAAAGTAGATGTCAAATTCCTTGGCGTTCTCACTGACCACAAGCTGAATTTCCAGGGACACATTCTAAATATATAAAAAAGTAAAAAAAAAAACTGTTGGCATTCTTTCTAAGATCAGATATTATGTACCCCGCCCTGCCCTGGTGACGCTCTATTACTCCCTCATCTATTCTTATCTCAACTATGGTATTTGTGCTTGGGGTTCTACTACCCAAAATCATTTACGTCCTCTAATTACTCAACACAAAGCTGCTATTAGGACAATATCCAACTCTGGCCCCAGACATCACTCGGTACCCCTACTCAAATCTCTGAATATGTTAGACATTAGGTCACTGCACATCCTCTCATGTGTAGTATTATTATTATTATTATTATTATTATTATTATATATATTATATATATATATATATATATATATATATATATATATATATATATATATATATATATATATATATATATATGTATATATATATATATATATATATATATATATATATATATATATATATATATATATATATATGTATATATATATATATATATATATATATATGTCGTACCTAGTAGCCAGAACTCACTTTTTGGCCTACTATGCAAGGCCCGATTTGCCTAATAAGCCAAGTTTTCCTGAATTAATATATTTTTTCTAGTTTTTTTCTTATGAAATGATAAAGCTACCCATTTCATTATGTATGAGGTCAATTTTCTTTTATTGTTTTAAAATTAACGTAGATATATGACCGAACCTAACCAACCCTACCTAACCTAACCTAACCTATCTTTGTAGGTTAGGTTTGGTTAGGTAGCCGAAAAAGTTAGGTTAGGTTAGGTAGGTTAGGTAGTCGAAAAACAATTAATTCATGAAAACTTGGCTTATTAGGCAAATCGGGCCTTGCATAGTAGGCTGAGAAGTGCGTTCTGGCTACTAGGTACGACATATATATATATATATATATATATATATATATATATATATATATATATATATATATATATATATATATATATATATGAATAAAAACTCACACCCCAGAAGTGACTCGAACCCATACTCCCAGAAGCAAAGCAACTGGTAACTACAGGGCGCCTTAATCCGCTTGACCATCACGGCCGTCAAAAGGAAGTGATAGCCGAGGCTATTTGAGCCACTTCCCCGACGGCAACTCGGATGGTAATCTTGGGCATAGCATTTCACCAAATCACCTCATTCTTTGGGGCACACGTGAGGAACACAAATGCGAACAAGCCTGAATGGTCCCCAGGACTATATGCGAATGAAAACTCACACCCCAGAAGTGACTCGAACCCATACTCCCAGAAGCAAAGCAACTGGTAACTACAGGGCGCCTTAATCCGCTTGACCATCACGGCCGTCAAAAGGAAGTGATAGCCGAGGCTATTTGAGCCACTTCCCCGACGGCAACTCGGATGGTAATCTTGGGCATAGCATTTCACCAAATCACCTCATTCTTTGGGGCACACGTGAGGAACACAAATGCGAACAAGCCTGAATGGTCCCCAGGACTATATGCGAATGAAAACTCACACCCCAGAAGTGACTCGAACCCATACTCCCAGAAGCAAAGCAACTGGTAACTACAGGGCGCCTTAATCCGCTTGACCATCACGGCCGTCAAAAGGAAGTGATAGCCGAGGCTATTTGAGCCACTTCCCCGACGGCAACTCGGATGGTAATCTTGGGCATAGCATTTCACCAAATCACCTCATTCTTTGGGGCACACGTGAGGAACACAAATGCGAACAAGCCTGAATGGTCCCCAGGACTATATGCGAATGAAAACTCACACCCCAGAAGTGACTCGAACCCATACTCCCAGAAGCAAAGCAACTGGTAACTACAGGGCGCCTTAATCCGCTTGACCATCACGGCCGTCAAAAGGAAGTGATAGCCGAGGCTATTTGAGCCACTTCCCCGACGGCAACTCGGATGGTAATCTTGGGCATAGCATTTCACCAAATCACCTCATTCTTTGGGGCACACGTGAGGAACACAAATGCGAACAAGCCTGAATGGTCCCCAGGACTATATGCGAATGAAAACTCACACCCCAGAAGTGACTCGAACCCATACTCCCAGAAGCAAAGCAACTGGTAACTACAGGGCGCCTTAATCCGCTTGACCATCACGGCCGTCAAAAGGAAGTGATAGCCGAGGCTATTTGAGCCACTTCCCCGACGGCAACTCGGATGGTAATCTTGGGCATAGCATTTCACCAAATCACCTCATTCTTTGGGGCACACGTGAGGAACACAAATGCGAACAAGCCTGAATGGTCCCCAGGACTATATGCGAATGAAAACTCACACCCCAGAAGTGACTCGAACCCATACTCCCAGAAGCAAAGCAACTGGTAACTACAGGGCGCCTTAATCCGCTTGACCATCACGGCCGTCAAAAGGAAGTGATAGCCGAGGCTATTTGAGCCACTTCCCCGACGGCAACTCGGATGGTAATCTTGGGCATAGCATTTCACCAAATCACCTCATTCTTTGGGGCACACGTGAGGAACACAAATGCGAACAAGCCTGAATGGTCCCCAGGACTATATGCGAATGAAAACTCACACCCCAGAAGTGACTCGAACCCATACTCCCAGAAGCAAAGCAACTGGTAACTACAGGGCGCCTTAATCCGCTTGACCATCACGGCCGTCAAAAGGAAGTGATAGCCGAGGCTATTTGAGCCACTTCCCCGACGGCAACTCGGATGGTAATCTTGGGCATAGCATTTCACCAAATCACCTCATTCTTTGGGGCACACGTGAGGAACACAAATGCGGATTGACCATCACAAATGATGGTCAAGCGGATTAAGGCGCCCTGTAGTTACCAGTTGCTTTGCTTCTGGGAGTATGGGTTCGAGTCACTTCTGGGGTGTGAGTTTTCATTCGCATATAGTCCTGGGGTCCATTCAGGCTTGTTCGCATTTGTGTTCCTCACGTGTGCCCCAAAGAATGAGGTGATTTGGTGAAATGCTATGCCCAAGATTACCATCCGAGTTGCCGTCGGGGAAGTGGCTCAAATAGCCTCGGCTATCACTTCCTTTTGACGGCCGTGATGGTCAAGCGGATTAAGGCGCCCTGTAGTTACCAGTTGCTTTGCTTCTGGGAGTATGGGTTCGAGTCACTTCTGGGGTGTGAGTTTTCATTCGCATATAGTCCTGGGGACCATTCAGGCTTGTTCGCATTTGTGTTCCTCACGTGTGCCCCAAAGAATGAGGTGATTTGGTGAAATGCTATGCCCAAGATTACCATCCGAGTTGCCGTCGGGGAAGTGGCTCAAATAGCCTCGGCTATCACTTCCTTTTGACGGCCGTGATGGTCAAGCGGATTAAGGCGCCCTGTAGTTACCAGTTGCTTTGCTTCTGGGAGTATGGGTTCGAGTCACTTCTGGGGTGTGAGTTTTCATTCGCATATAGTCCTGGGGACCATTCAGGCTTGTTCGCATTTGTGTTCCTCACGTGTGCCCCAAAGAATGAGGTGATTTGGTGAAATGCTATGCCCAAGATTACCATCCGAGTTGCCGTCGGGGAAGTGGCTCAAATAGCCTCGGCTATCACTTCCTTTTGACGGCCGTGATGGTCAAGCGGATTAAGGCGCCCTGTAGTTACCAGTTGCTTTGCTTCTGGGAGTATGGGTTCGAGTCACTTCTGGGGTGTGAGTTTTCATTCGCATATAGTCCTGGGGACCATTCAGGCTTGTTCGCATTTGTGTTCCTCACGTGTGCCCCAAAGAATGAGGTGATTTGGTGAAATGCTATGCCCAAGATTACCATCCGAGTTGCCGTCGGGGAAGTGGCTCAAATAGCCTCGGCTATCACTTCCTTTTGACGGCCGTGATGGTCAAGCGGATTAAGGCGCCCTGTAGTTACCAGTTGCTTTGCTTCTGGGAGTATGGGTTCGAGTCACTTCTGGGGTGTGAGTTTTCATTCGCATATAGTCCTGGGGACCATTCAGGCTTGTTCGCATTTGTGTTCCTCACGTGTGCCACAAAGAATGAGGTGATTTGGTGAAATGCTATGCCCAAGATTACCATCCGAGTTGCCGTCGGGGAAGTGGCTCAAATAGCCTCGGCTATCACTTCCTTTTGACGGCCGTGATGGTCAAGCGGATTAAGGCGCCCTGTAGTTACCAGTTGCTTTGCTTCTGGGAGTATGGGTTCGAGTCACTTCTGGGGTGTGAGTTTTCATTCGCATATAGTCCTGGGGACCATTCAGGCTTGTTCGCATTTGTGTTCCTCACGTGTGCCCCAAAGAATGAGGTGATTTGGTGAAATGCTATGCCCAAGATTACCATCCGAGTTGCCGTCGGGGAAGTGGCTCAAATAGCCTCGGCTATCACTTCCTTTTGACGGCCGTGATGGTCAAGCGGATTAAGGCGCCCTGTAGTTACCAGTTGCTTTGCTTCTGGGAGTATGGGTTCGAGTCACTTCTGGGGTGTGAGTTTTCATTCGCATATAGTCCTGGGGACCATTCAGGCTTGTTCGCATATATATATATATATATATATATATATATATAGCGTTGAACTGTAATGTCAATCTTGACCTTAAAAGCTTCCTAGAAGATTGTGTCATGTTCATAGAAAACGGGACCATCCGTTTGTACGCGGTGCGGTTCAGACGCCAGCAGCAGCAGGAGGTAAACAACAGAGAGCGCACACGACGCCTGCCGAGCTTGGTAGCTGCTAGTCATGTATCATCTTCAGTATTAAAGTCAGTAACCAAGCAATGGCTTTATATCAACCCTACAACCAAGACTTCCTCTCCAACACACAACACCGCAGGTTGTAACAGAACCCATGAGCACCACACCAGAAACAAATACCTATTTGATATTCCAAGAGTACGACTTAATCAAACTAGAAATGCTCTACAAATCAAGGGACCCAGAATGTGGAATGACCTTCCCAATCATGTTAAAGACTGTACCTCTCCCTACCAGTTTAAGATAAAAACTAAGTACCACCTAATTAACTCCCTGTAACCTACCTTACCTCTATAATCTTTACCATTGTGATCATTGCTGTCTTATATGTGCTGTCAATCTGCTGTATGGTGTCTATTAACATTGTTTAAATTACTAATCAAGCTGTCCATGTAATCAATCAGAGCTTTAATATAACAATGTGCTTTAATATACTTACTTATCTCTCTCATCTCATTTTTCTCTTGTAATGTATCTTTATCATTTATCAATTCTGATTGAAATTATCTACTTAAAATTATCTGCTAGATTAAGGACCTGCCCGAAACGCTGCGCGTACTAGTGGCTTTACAAGAATGTAAATACTGTACTATCCAATGTATTCTCACAAACCCAATGTACCTTCTTGTATATATATAAATAAATAAATAAATAAATAAATAAATAAATAAATAAATAAATATAATGTCAACCCATGTCTGCTATTTTAAACAATGCTGTTTGTGGACCAAATTGTATTTTTACTATTTTTCTGCCATGTTCCCCCTTTTTTATTTTTTTATTTTCTCAACACATTTTATCCTTTAATCTCAATTAGTATTAAGTTTTAGTCTTTAGTGTTTTTCCTGCCCGAAACGCTTTGCGTAATAGTGGCTTTAGGCATTGTATGTACTAGCTCTATCTATAAATCCATCAATGTTTGTTTCACACCTTGTATGTATGTACTTTACCTGAATAAATATTTGAATTTGAATTTGAATTCAGTAAAGCATTTGGGGCAAACTGTATCCTCAAAAGGCTCGATCGTAAACTTTTCTGATGTAATTAGACCTAAAAGTTAGAACAAATGTTATTCTTAGCTAATTTGGTCATCTTGATGACCAAATGTAAATAGAGGGAGCACAGAGAACATATACAGCACACATAGACGCGATAAAGCACCTAAATTACTGGGATCGTCTCAAAGCTCTCCAAATGTACTCACTAGAAAGGAGACGAGAGAGATACCAAATAATATACTCGTGGAAAATACTGGAGGGTCAGGTCCCAAATCTACACAGTAAAATAACAACGTACTGGAGTGAACGATATGGAAGAAAATGCAGAATAGAACCAGTGAAGATCAGAGGTGCCATAGGCACAATCAGAGAACACTGTATAAACATCAGAGGTCCAGTGAAGAGCAGAGGTGCCATAGGCACAATCAGAGAACACTGTATAAACATCAGAGGTCCAGTGAAGAGCAGAGGTGCCATAAGCACAATCAGAGAACACTGTATAAACATCAGAGGTCCAGTGAAGAGCAGAGGTGCCATAGGCACAATCAGAGAACACTGTATAAACATCAGAGGTCCAGTGAAGAGCAGAGGTGCCATAGGCACAATCAGAGAACACTGTATAAACATCAGATGGTCCACGGTTGCTCAACATCCTCCCAGCGAGTATAAGAAATATTGCCGGAACAACCGTGGACATCTTCAAAACTAGATTGTTTCCTCCAAGAAGTACCGGACTAACCGGGCTGTGGTGGGTATGTGGGCCTGCGGGCCGCTCCAAGCAACAGCCTGGTGGACCAAACTCTCACAAGTCAAGCCTGGCCTCGGGCTGGGCTTGGGGAGTAGAAGAACTCCCAGAACCCCATCAACCAGGCTGTGATTCATACATCAGGCTGCGAGCAGCCGCGTCCAACACCCTGGTGGACCAGTCAGCAGCGAAGAGGTATGGGCAAGGATCGGGCCGCGGGGACGCTAAGTCACGAAACATCGCAAGGTACACGAGGCACTGTTCCCCAGGTGTGCTCACACGAGGCACTGTTCCCCAGGTGTGCTCACACGAGGCACTGTTCCCCAGGTGTGCTCACACGAGTCACTGTTCCCCAGGTGTGCTCACACGAGGCACTGTTCCCCAGGTGTGCTCACACGAGGCACTGTTCCCCAGGTGTGCTCACACGAGGCACTGTTCCCCAGGTGTGCTCACACGAGGCACTGTTCCCCAGGTGTGCTCACACGAGGCACTGTTCCCCAGGTGTGCTCACACGAGGCACTGTTCCCCAGGTGTGCTCACACGAGGCACTGTTCCCCAGGTGTGCTCACACGAGGCACTGTTCCCCAGGTGTGCTCACACGAGGCACTGTTCCCCAGGTGTGCTCACACGAGGCACTGTTCCCCAGGTGTGCTCACACGAGGCACTGTTCCCCAGGTGTGCTCACACGAGGCACTGTTCCCCAGGTGTGCTCACACGAGGCACTGTTCCCCAGGTGTGCTCACACGAGGCACTGTTCCCCAGGTGTGCTCACACTAGGCACTGTTCCCCAGGTGTGCTCACACGAGTCACTGTTCCCCAGGTGTGCTCACACGAGGCACTGTTCCCCAGGTGTGCTCACACGAGGCACTGTTCCCCAGGTGTGCTCACACGAGGCACTGTTCCCCAGGTGTGCTCACACGAGGCACTGTTCCCCAGGTGTGCTCACACGAGGCACTGTTCCCCAGGTGTGCTCACACGAGGCACTGTTCCCCAGGTGTGCTCACGCATCACATGAGGCAGGTGTGGTAGAGCTGGAGAACTGTGGCTTGTGGAGTAAACACACTGTTGCTTCCCTGACACATATGTGTCTCCCCAGGTGCACCTTCACGCTTCCTCAAGTGTGAGGATGAGGTACTGCAGGTGTGTAAACTAATACACTGGAGGATGAGGTACTGCAGGTGTGTAAACTAATACACTGGAGGATGAGGTACTGCTCGTAGTGTAAACTAATACACTGGAGGATGAGGTACTGCTCGTAGTGAAAACTAATACACTGGAGGATGAGGTACTGCAGGAGTGTAAACTAATACACTGGAGTATGAGGTACTGCAGGAGTGTAAACTAATACACTGGAGGATGAGGTACTGCAGGAGTGTAAACTAATACACTGGAGGATGAGGTACTGCTGGTAGTGTAAACTAATACACTGGAGGATGAGGTACTGCAGGAGTGTAAACTAATACACTGGAGGATGAGGTACTGCAGGAGTGTAAACTAATACACTGGAGGATGAGGTACTGCAGGAGTGTAAACTAATACACTGAAGGATGAGGTACTGCAGGAGTGTAAACTAATACACTGGAGGATGAGGTACTGCAGGAGTGTAAACTAATACACTGAAGGATGAGGTACTGCAGGAGTGTAAACTAATACACTGGAGGATGAGGTACTGCATGTGTGTAAACTAATACACTGGAGGATGAGGTACTGCAGGAGTGTAAACTAATACACTGGAGGATGAGGTACTGCAGGAGTGTAAACTAATACACTGGAGGATGAGGTACTGCAGGAGTGTAAACTAATACACTGGAGGATGAGGTACTGCAGGTGTGTAAACTAATACACTGGAGGATGAGGTACTGCAGGAGTGTAAACTAATACACTGGAGGATGAGGTACTACTGGTAGTGTAAACTAATACACTGAAGGATGAGGTACTGCAGGAGTGTAAACTAATACACTGGAGGATGAGGTACTGCTGGTATTGTAAACTAATACACTGGAGGATGAGGTACTGCAGGAGTGTAAACTAATACACTGGAGGATGAGGTACTGCTGGTATTGTAAACTAATACACTGGAGGATGAGGTACTGCAGGAGTGTAAACTAATACACTGGAGGATGAGGTACTGCTGGTATTGTAAACTAATACACTGGAGGATGAGGTACTGCTGGTATTGTAAACTAATACACTAAAGGATGAGGTACTGCAGGAGTGTAAACTAATACACTGGAGGATGAGGTACTGCTGGTATTGTAAACTAATACACTGGAGGATGAGGTACTGCAGGAGTGTAAACTAATACACTGGAGGATGAGGTACTGCTGGTATTGTAAACTAATACACTGGAGGATGAGGTACTGCAGGAGTGTAAACTAATACACTGGAGGATGAGGTACTGCTGGTATTGTAAACTAATACACTGGAGGATGAGGTACTGCTGGTATTGTAAACTAATACACTGGAGGATGAGGTACTGCTGGTATTGTAAACTAATACACTGGAGGATGAGGTACTGCTGGTATTGTAAACTAATACACTGGAGGATGAGGTACTGCAGGAGTGTAAACTAATACACTGGAGGATGAGGTACTGCAGGAGTGTAAACTAATACACTGGAGGATGAGGTACTGCAGGAGTGTAAACTAATACACTGGAGGATGAGGTACTGCAGGAGTGTAAACTAATACACTGGAGGATGAGGTACTGCAGGAGTGTAAACTAATACACTGGAGGATGAGGTACTGCAGGAGTGTAAACTAATACACTGGAGGATGAGGTACTGCAGGAGTGTAAACAAATACACAGAAGGATGAGGTACTGCAGGAGTGTAAACTAATACACTGGAGGATGAGGTACTGCTGGTAGTGTAAACTAATACACTGGAGGATGAGGTACTGCAGGAGTGTAAACTAATACACTGGAGGATGAGGTACTGCTGGTAGTGTAAACTAATACACTGGAGGATGAGGTACTGCTGGTAGTGTAAACTAATACACTGGAGGATGAGGTACTGCTGGTAGTGTAAACTAATACACTGGAGGATGAGGTACTGCTGGTAGTGTAAACTAATACACTGGAGGATGAGGTACTGCTGGTAGTGTAAACTAATACACTGAAGGATGAGGTACTGCAGGAGGTAAACTAATACACTGAAGGATGAGGTACTGCTGGTAGTGTAAACTAATACACTGGAGGATGAGGTACTGCAGGAGGTAAACTAATACACTGAAGGATGAGGAACTGCTGGTAGTGTAAACTAATACACTGAAGGATGATGTACTGCAGGAGGTAAACTAATACACTGAAGGATGAGGTACTGCTGGTAGTGTAAACTAATACACTGGAGGATGAGGTACTGCTGGGAGTGTAAACTAATACACTGGAGGATGAGGTACTGCTGGTAGTGTAAACTAATACACTGGAGGATGAGGTACTGCTGGTAGTATAAACTAATACACTGGAGGATGAGGTACTGCAGGAGTGTAAACTAATACACTGGAGGATGAGGTACTGCAGGAGTGTAAACTAATACACTGGAGGATGAGGTACTGCAGGAGTGTAAACTAATACACTGGAGGATGAGGTACTGCAGGTGTTGTAAACTAATACACTGAAGGATGAGGTACTGCTGGTAGTGTAAACTAATACACTGGAGGATGAGGTACTGCTGGTAGTGTAAACTAATATACTGGAGGATGAGGTACTGCAGGAGTGTAAACTAATACACTGGAGGATGAGGTACTGCAGGAGTGTAAACTAATACACTGGAGGATGAGGTACTGCTGGTAGTGTAAACTAATATACTGGAGGATGAGGTACTGCTGGTAGTGTAAACTAATACACTGGAGGATGAGGTACTGCAGGTAGTGTAAACTAATACACTGGAGGATGAGGTACTGCAGGAGTGTAAACTAATACACTGGAGGATGAGGTACTGCAGGAGTGTAAACTAATACACTGGAGGATGAGGTACTGCAGGAGTGTAAACTAATACACTGGAGGATGAGGTACTGCAGGAGTGTAAACTAATACACTGGAGGATGAGGTACTGCAGGAGTGTAAACTAATACACTGGAGGATGAGGTACTGCAGGAGTGTAAACTAATACACTGAAGGATGAGGTACTGCAGGAGTGTAAACTAATACACTGGAGGATGAGGTACTGCTGGTAGTGTACCTCTAGAGGGACCGTCACTGTTGTTCCACTGTGCATCTCTCTCTCTCTCTCTCTCTCTCTCTCAGAGGTCTGCGGCTTGAGCATATTTGGAGTGCCTCAGAGTTTACTGTCTCGAGGCCGTGGTTCAGGTCTGCATGTTCTACCTGTTCTTCCCAGCTTATGTCTGTGAAGTCTTGGTGTATTTGCTCCCAGTAAGTGAAATGTGATGAATTCTCAGACTCTTGTACAACTTGGGACTGACTGTGCAGGTCTATGGCCCCATGTGTGTCTGAATTGGAATTGTGATCTGAGTAACAGGTGTTTGTAATTATTATGTTCCTGATCAATTTATAATTATTTGTAAACATATGGTCTAGTGTGTTATCTTTTCTAGTTGGGTCTACTATTTACCTGGAGTATACCTGGAGAGTCACATACCTGTAGCAGATCATTTGTGTGTGATTGTTCATTTAGACTACCTTCCGGTATTCTCTCGGATATAACTGTATTAGCTATACTAAAAACAGCAGAGATAGCACCACTTCATAAAGGAGGAAATAAGGCAGAGGCAAAAAATTACAGACCGATAGCACTAACATCGCACATCATAAAATTTTTGAGAGAGTGCTAAGAAGTAAGATCACAAAATACATGGAATCACAGCATCTCCATAACCCCGGACAACATGGTTTCAGAACAGGGCGCTCTTGCCTGTCGCAGTTGCTGGACCACTATGATATGGCATTAGATGCTATGGAAGACAAACAAAACGCTGGTGTAATTTACACAGATTTCGCAAAAGCCTTTGACAAATGTGACCAAGGTGTTATTGCACATAAAATGCTTTCAAAAGGAATTACCCGAAAAATAGGCAGATGGATCTACAATTTTCTGATTAACAGAACCTAATGTGTAATAGTCAACAAAATAAAATCCAGCCCATCAACCGTGAAGAGCTCAGTCCCCCAGGGTACTGTGCTTGCTCCAGTACTTTTTCTCATCATCATTTCGGACATAGACAAGAACACAACCTATAGCACTGTATCATCCTTTGCAGATGACACTAGGATCTTCATGAGAGTAGGCAACATAGAGGACACGGCAAACCTCCAGTCAGATGTAGATCAGGTCTTTCTATGGGCTACAGAAAATAACATGGTGTTTAACGAAGTTCCAGCTCATGTGCTACGGAAAAAAAAGGAAAATATAAAAACAGAAACCACGTACAAAACTCAGGCAAATCATAACATAGAACGAAAAGGCAATGTAAAGGATCTGGGTGTACTCATGTCGGAAGACCTTACCTTTAAAGAACACAATACAGTAGCCGTCACAACTGCAAGAAAAATGACAGGTTGGATAACAAGAACTTTTCACACTAGAGATGCTGTACCAATGATGGTACTTTTCAAGACGCTAGTGTTCTCTAGAGTGGAGTACTGCTGCACAATGACAGCACCTTTCAAAGCTGGAGAAAGTACTGGCCTGGAGAGCGTGCAGAGATCCTTTACTGCTAGAATCCACTCAGTAAAACATCTAAAAAATTGGGACTGATTAAGAGTCTAAATCTGTACTCCCTTGAGTGCAGGCGGGAGAGATACATAATAATTTACACGTTAATAATAATTTAATAATATTAATTAATAATAATAATAATTATTAATAATAATTGTTAATAATAATTTAATTTTTAATAATTTACATTACATACATAATAATTTACACATTTACACTCTACGAATAGTAGAGTGGCTGGTCCCAAACCTGCACACAGAAATAACATCACATGAGACCAGAAGACATGGCAGGATGTGCAGAATACCCTCCTTGAAGAGCAGAGGTGCAAGAGGAACTCTGAGAGAGAACTATCAACATCAGAGGTCCGAGACTGTTCAACACGCTTCCACTACACATAAGGGGCATAACTGGCTGACCCCTCACAGTGTTCAAGAGAGAACTACCAACATCAGAGGTCCGAGACTGTTCAACACGCTTCCACTACACATAAGGGACGTAACTGGCCGACCCCTCACAGTGTTCAAGAGAGAACTATCAACATCAGAGGCCCGAGACTGTTCAACACGCTTCCACTACACATAAGGGACGTAACTGGCCGACCCCTCACAGTGTTCAAGAGAGAACTATCAACATCAGAGGCCCGAGACTGTTCAACACGCTTCCACTACACATAAGGGACGTAACTGGCCGACCCCTCACAGTGTTCAAGAGAGAACTATCAACATCAGAGGCCCGAGACTGTTCAACACGCTTCCACTACACATAAGGGACGTAACTGGCAAACCCCTTGCAGTGTTCAAAAGAGAACTTGATAAGCACCTCCAAAGGATACTAGAACAACCAGGCTGTGACTCATACGTCAGGCTGCGAGCAGCCGCGTCCAACAGCCTGGTTGACCTGACCAGCAACCAGGAGGCCTGGTCAAGGACCGGGCCGTGGGGTCGCTAAGCCCCGAAAACACTTCAAGGTAACCAAGGTAAGGTATTTCTTCCATTTTAGGTGCCGAAGGTTGAAGTCACGGAGCAAGATGTTTGGGGCTGGATTGGTGAGGTTTTGTAAACAGTGTTTTATTTTCATTAGTTGGTCTTTAAACTGCTGAGGATTTGTCTCCGGTGACTTGTAGTGAGTAGATTATCCCAATAATATACTCGCTCCAAACGCATTAGCCTAATGAGAGAAGCAAAGATCTTCTTAGTACTAGAACTCAAACCTTTCCCAACTTCCACATAATATTCCTGTCAACCTTTGGAGAATGGTGAGGTGTTGCCCGAGCAGCAGAGTAGTGAATAGTAACTAGTCGACTTTCAAGTGTGGTCTGGCACAGAGACTTGCGAGATACTGTAGAGACGCTCAGTGCGCTCAACTCACACCATTGCTCGCCAAAGTATCACCTGCATACTTCTGTATACTCGACCAAATATATATATTATCTTAGTGTCTGTGTTTATTGTCACCATACTTTACGTAACAATAGAACCGTTATAGACTTATATACAAGGACAATAACTACATTTAAGATCTCTATTTTGGTTATCAGCACTTCCAGCATATCATTTGTGGTGTTTAGCAGCTCAGTGTACATGAGTGTGTCTTGATGTACAGGCTGACCCCCCCCCCCCCTGTGTCCTGTGTGTCTTGATGTACAGGCTGACCCCCCCCCCCTGTGTCCTGTGTGTCTTGATGTACAGGCTGACCCCCCCCCTGTGTCCTGTGTGTCTTGATGTACAGGCTGACCCCCCCCCTGTGTCCTGTGTGTCTTGATGTACAGGCTGACCCCCCCCTGTGTCCTGTGTGTCTTGATGTACAGGCTGACCCCCCCCCTGTGTCCTGTGTGTCTTGATGTACAGGCTGACCCCCCCCTGTGTCCTGTGTGTCTTGATGTACAGGCTGACCCCCCCCTGTGTCCTGTGTGTCTTGATGTACAGGCTGACCCCCCCCCCTGTGTCCTGTGTGTCTTGATGTACAGGCTGACCCCCCCCCCTGTGTCCTGTGTGTCTTCATGTACAGGCTGACCCCCCCCTGTGTCCTGTGTGTCTTGATGTACAGGCTGACCCCCCCCCCTGTGTCCTGTGTGTCTTGATGTACAGGCTGACCCCCCCCCCTGTGTCCTGTGTGTCTTGATGTACAGGCTGACCCCCCCCCTGTGTCCTGTGTGTCTTGATGTACAGGCTGACCCCCCCCCTGTGTCCTGTGTGTCTTCATGTACAGGCTGACCCCCCCCCCTGTGTCCTGTGTGTCTTGATGTACAGGCTGACCCCCCCCCTGTGTCCTGTGTGTCTTGATGTACAGGCTGACCCCCCCCCCTGTGTCCTGTGTGTCTTGATGTACAGGCTGACCCCCCCCCCTGTGTCCTGTGTGTCTTGATGTACAGGCTGACCCCCCCCTGTGTCCTGTGTGTCTTGATGTACAGGCTGACCCCCCCCCTGTGTCCTGTGTGTCTTGATGTACAGGCTGACCCCCCCCCCCTGTGTCCTGTGTGTCTTGATGTACAGGCTGACCCCCCCCCTGTGTCCTGTGTGTCTTGATGTACAGGCTGACCCCCCCCTGTGTCCTGTGTGTCTTGATGTACAGGCTGACCCCCCCCCTGTGTCCTGTGTGTCTTGATGTACAGGCTGACCCCCCCCCTGTGTCCTGTGTGTCTTGATGTACAGGCTGACCCCCCCTGTGTCCTGTGTGTCTTGATGTACAGGCTGACCCCCTCCCTGTGTCCTGTGTGTCTTGATGTACAGGCTGACCCCCCCCTGTGTCCTGTGTGTCTTGATGTACAGGCTGACCCCCCCCTGTGTCCTGTGTGTCTTGATGTACAGGCTGACCCCCCCCCTGTGTCCTGTGTGTCTTGATGTACAGGCTGACCCCCCCCTGTGTCCTGTGTGTCTTGATGTACAGGCTGACCCCCCCCTGTGTCCTGTGTGTCTTGATGTACAGGCTGACCCCCCCCCTGTGTCCTGTGTGTCTTGATGTACAGGCTGACCCCCCCCCTGTGTCCTGTGTGTCTTGATGTACAGGCTGACCCCCCCTGTGTCCTGTGTGTCTTGATGTACAGGCTGACCCCCCCCCTGTGTCCTGTGCGCCTTGATGTACAGGCTGACCGCCCCCTGTGTCCTGTGTGTCTTGATGTACAGGCTGACCCCCCCCCTGTGTCCTGTGTGTCTTGATGTACAGGACTGACCCCCCCCTGTGTCCTGTGTGTCTTGATGTACAGACTGACCCCCCCCTGTGTCCTGTGTGTCTTGATGTACAGGCTGACCCCCCCCTGTGTCCTGTGTGTCTTGATGTACAGGCTGACCCCCCCTGTGTCCTGTGTGTCTTGATGTACAGGACTGACCCCCCCACCTGTGTCCTGTGTGTCTTCATGTACAGGCTGACCCGCCCTGTGTTCCTGTGTGTCTTGATGTACAGGCTGACCCCCCCCTGTGTCCTGTGTGTCTTGATGTACAGGCTGAACCCCCCCCCCTGTGTCCTGTGTGTCTTGATGTACAGGCTGATCCCCCCCCCTGTGTCCTGTGTGTCTTGATGTACAGGCTGACCACCCCCCTGTGTCCTGTGTGTCTTGATGTACAGGCTGACCCCCCCCCCCTGTGTCCTGTGTGTCTTGATGTACAGACTGACCCCCCCCCCCTGTGTCCTGTGTGTCTTCATGTACAGGCTGACCCCCCCCCTGTGTCCTGTGTGTCTTGATGTATAGGCTGACCCCCCCTGTGTCCTGTGTCCTGTGTGTCTTGATGTACAGGCTGACCCCCCCCTGTGTCCTGTGTGTCTTGATGTACAGGCTGATCCCCCCCCCTGTGTCCTGTGTGTCTTGATGTACAGACTGACCCCCCCCCCTGTGTCCTGTGTGTCTTGATGTACAGACTGACCCCCCCCCCCTGTGTCCTGTGTGTCTTGATGTACAGGCTGACCCCCCCCCTGTGTCCTGTGTGTCTTGATGTACAGGCTGACCCCCCCTGTGTCCTGTGTGTCTTGATGTACAGGCTGACCCCCCCCCCTGTGTCCTGTGTGTCTTGATGTACAGGCTGACCCCCCCACCTGTGTTCTGTGTGTCTTGATGTACAGGCTGACCCCCCCCCCTGTGTCCTGTGTGTCTTGATGTACAGGCTGACCCCCCCCCCTGTGTCCTGTGTGTCTTGATGTACAGGCTGACCCCCCTCTGTGTCCTGTGTGTCTTGATGTACAGGCTGACCCCCCCCCCTGTGTCCTGTGTGTCTTGATGTACAGACTGACCCCCCCTGTGTCCTGTGTGTCTTGATGTACAGGCTGACCCCCCCCCTGTGTCCTGTGTGTCTTGATGTACAGGCTGACCCCCCCCTGTGTCCTGTGTGTCTTGATGTACAGACTGACCCCCCCCTGTGTCCTGTGTGTCTTGATGTACAGGCTAACCCCCCCCTGTGTCCTGTGTGTCTTGATGTACAGGCTGACCCCCCCCTGTGTTCTGTGTGTCTTGATGTACAGGCTGACCCCCCCCCCCTGTGTCCTGTGTGTCTTGATGTACAGGCTGACCCCCCCCTGTGTCCTGTGTGTCTTGATGTACAGGCTGACCCCCCTCTGTGTCCTGTGTGTCTTCATGTACAGGTTGACCCCCCCCTGTGTCCTGTGTGTCTTGATGTACAGGCTGATCCCCCCCCTGTGTCCTGTGTGTCTTGATGTACAGGCTGACCCTTCCCCCCTGTGTCCTGTGTGTCTTCATGTACAGGCTGATCCCCCCCTGTGTCCTGTGTGTCTTGATGTACAGGCTGACCCCCCCCCTGTGTCCTGTGTGTCTTCATGTACAGGCTGACCCACCCCCCTGTGTCCTGTGTGTCTTCATGTACAGGCTGATCCCCCCCCCCTGTGTCCTGTGTGTCTTCATGTACAGGCTGACCCCCCCCTGTGTCCTGTGTGTCTTCATGTACAGGCTGACCCCCCCCCCCTGTGTCCTGTGTGTCTTCATGTACAGGCTGACCCCCCCCCCTGTGTCCTGTGTGTCTTGATGTACAGGCTGACCCCCCCCCTGTGTCCTGTGTGTCTTCATTTACAGGCTGAACCCCCCCCTGTGTCCTGTGTGTCTTCATGTACAGGCTGATCCCCCCCCCCTGTGTCCTGTGTGTCTTGATGTACAGGCTGACCCCCCCCCTGTGTCCTGTGTGTCTTCATGTACAGGCTGACCCCCCCCCCTGTGTCCTGTGTGTCTTGATGTACAGGCTGACCCCCCCCCCTGTGTCCTGTGTGTCTTCATGTACAGGCTGACCCCCCCCTGTGTCCTGTGTGTCTTGATGTACAGGCTGACCCCCCCCCTGTGTCCTGTGTGTCTTCATGTACAGGCTGACCCCCCCCCCCCTGTGTCCTGTGTGTCTTGATGTACAGGCTGACCCCCCCCCCCTGTGTCCTGTGTGTCTTGATGTACAGGCTGACCCCCCCCTGTGTCCTGTGTGTCTTCATGTACAGGCTGACCCCCCCCCCCTGTGTCCTGTGTGTCTTGATGTACAGGCTGACCCCCCCCCCTGTGTCCTGTGTGTCTTCATGTACAGGCTGACCCCCCCCCCCTGTGTCCTGTGTGTCTTGATGTACAGGCTGACCCCCCCCCTGTGTCCTGTGTGTCTTGATGTACAGGCTGACCCCCCCCCCCCTGTGTCCTGTGTGTCTTCATGTACAGGCTGACCCCCCCCCCTGTGTCCTGTGTGTCTTGATGTACAGGCTGACCCCCCCCCCTGTGTCCTGTGTGTCTTCATGTACAGGCTGACCCCCCCCCTGTGTCCTGTGTGTCTTGATGTACAGGCTGACCCCCCCCTGTGTCCTGTGTGTCTTGATGTACAGGCTGACCCCCCCCCCTGTGTCCTGTGTGTCTTGATGTACAGGCTGACCCCCCCCCCACCTCCTGTGCCCTGTGTTTCCCATCACACCTTAAGAGACAGGACTGTGGTACCCATACTTCACCATCATAGTAATCCTGTGTGAGAGTTTGTGTGTGTTCACACCCTCAGTGTCGGCACATATACAGGATATATATACACACAAACACACTACCGTCATATATATCAGTGAGAAAACTCACCGAGGCTCCCAGGTGATGCCAGCCCACGACCAAGACATCGCCAGGCCGCAAACTCTACCCCCAGTGACTTGCTAAAAGTTATACAACCAGATTTCTACAGATATCACAGGAAGTCTGTGATTTCAGGTTATATGACTTTTATCCAGTCAGTGGTGGTGATAGAGTGGTAGAGCAAGCGACTGGCGATGTCCTGGTCATCGTTCGTGTCACTTTAGAGCCTCAGTAGGTATTCTCAAATATAAATGATGTTATTGTATTCGTGGACGTGCTGGACAGGACACAGTACCTGTTTGACCTGGTTGATGGGGTTCTGGGAGTTCTTCTACTCCCCAAGCCCGGCCCGAGGCCAGGCTTGACTTGAGAGAGTTTGGTCCACCAGGCTGTTGCTTGGAGCGGCCCACAGGCCCACATACCCACCACAGCACGGTTGGTCCGGCACTCCTTGAAGAAAACAATCTAATTTCCTCTTGAAGATGTCCACGGTTGTTCCGGCAATATTTCTTATGCTCGCTGGTAGAACGTTGAACAACTGTGGACCTCTGATGTTTATACAGTGTTCTCTGATTGCGCCTATGGCACCTCTGCTCTTCACTGGTTCATTCTGCATTTTCTTCCATATCGTTCACTCCAGTACGTTGTTATTTTACTGTGTAGATTTGGGACCTGGCCCTCCAATATTTTCCATGTAAATATTATTTGATATCTCTCTCGTCTCCTTACTAGTGAGAACATTTGGAGAACTTTGAGACGATCCCAATAATTTATGTGCTTTATCTCGTCTATGCGTGCCGTGTATGTTCTCTGTATTCCCTCTATTTCAGCAATCTCTCCTGCTCTGAAGGGGGAAGCGAGTACTGAGCAGTACTCAAGACGGGACAACACAAGTGACTTGAAGAGTACAACCATTGTGATGGGATCCCTGGATTTCAAAGTTCTCGTAATCCATCCAATCATTTTTCTGGCTGACGCAATATTTGCTTGGTTATGCTCCCTAAACGTTAGGTCGTCAGACATCGTTATTCCCAAATCCTTGACATGCTGTTTTCCTACTATGGGCAGATTTAATTGTGTTTTGTACCCTGTATTATGATTAAGGTTCTCATTTTACTGTATCTGAGTACCTGGAATTTATCATGTTATTTTCTGCTGCTCAATCGAAAACTTTATTAATATCTGCTTGTAGCTTTTCAATGTCTTCAGCAGAGGTAGTTTTCATGCTGATTTTTGTGTCATCTGAAAATCATGATTCGAAGCTGTGACTTGTGTTTTTGTCTATATCTGATACGAGAATAAGGAACAGCAGTGGTGCAAGGACTATGTCCTGAGGTACAGAGCTTTTAACTCGATTTTTATGGTTGATTTTCACTCGATTTTATATGGTTGACTGTTACTCTTTGTGTTCTGTGGGAGAGAAAACTGAGTATCCAGCGTCCTACTTTACCAGTTATTCCTATTGACCTCATTTTGTGAGCTATCACTCCATGGTCACATTTATCGAATGCCTTTACGAAATCCGTGAATACCACATTTGCATTCTGTTTTTCTTCTAATGCCTCAGTGACTTTATCGTAATTGTCAAGTAGCTGTGAGAGGCATGATCTTCCTGCTCTATATCCATGTTGGCCTGGATTGTGGAGGTTATTGGTCTCCATGAAACTAGTGACCTGACTCCTGATCACTCTCTCAAATACTTTTATTATGTGGGACGTTAGTGCAACTGGTCTATAATTCTTTGCCAATGCTTTGCTCCCCTCCCTTGTGTAGAGGGGCAATGTCTGCTGCTTTAAGCGCATCTGGTATCTCCCCCGTGTCCAAGCTCTTCCTCCACACTATACTGAGTGCCTGTGCTACTGGCACTTTGCATTTCTTTATAAATATTGAATTCCATAAGTCTGGACCCGGGGCTGAGTGCATGGGCATGTTGTCAATTTGTCTTTCAAACTCTGCCACGCTCGTGTTGATATCAGTTATATTTACAGGGGTTTGGATATCACGCAATAAAGAATTTGTCCGGATCTTCCACTTTCATGCTGTGTATCAGGGTGCTAAACATGTCCTAATATTGCTTTTTCAGGATTTTACTAATTTCTTTGTCATCCTCAGTGTATGAACCTTCACTAGTACGAATAGGTTCAATATTAGCAGTGGTTTTTGCTTTTGATTTAGCAAATGTGTGAACAAATATTTTTTTTTTTATTTCTTTAATTACTTACTGTTCTAGTTGCCTATCTTCAATCTGATATGAATGCTTCAGTCTCTGTTCGATTTCTTCAGTCTCCCTGTTTAAATTATTCTTTCTTTGTAGGGAAAGTCGTGTCTGCTTAAGTATTTCCATTATTTTTCTTTATTTTATAGTGTCGTCTGTGTTCTCTTTCTATGTTGGACCTCTTTCTGGCTTTCCTCAACAGAACATGTTTCAGACAGACTTCATATGCTTCAGAAGTCACTTGGGCCTACCTCCGTTATTAATGTTAGTTTGCACTTCAATGAGCTTGTGGTCTGAGTACATAGTGTCTGAGACAGTAATGTCTCTGATTAGCTCATCATTGTTCGTGAATATCAGGTCCAGCGTGTTCTCGTTCCTAGTTGGTTCTGTAATCTGCTGACTGAGCGAGAATTTGTCACAGAATCTCAGTAGTTCTCGACCTGTGGTTGGTTATTTCTAGGTTGACTTCCTGCTATGATGTTATTGTTTACTATTCTCCATTTTAAACTGGGTAGATTGAAGTCTCCAAGGAAGATGATATCTGGTACTGGGTTTGTTAGGTTATCAAGGATATTCTCTATTTTGTGCATCTGCTCTGTGATACACAGAGTTGACTGTTGCAACTCAACTGTTGCATCTGGCGGTTTGTATATTAGAATTGTAGCGAGTAGATTATGCCAATAATAGACTCGCTCCAAACTGACTACCACTAACTCAAAGCTTTTCCCTAATTACAGTTGACATTCCTTCCAACCTTCGGAGGACGATGAGGTGAGGTCCGGTCATGTAAACAATTGAGAAGCGGGTAATGATCAGTCTACTTTCAAGAGTGGTTTAGATGAGACGCTTGAGAGCTACTACACCATCCAACACTGACTCTCAGAGCACGCCACTCTCTATCACACTACAACCCGTTCTCGCACTTGCTTAGAGCAAATATTGGCTTATTTAATAAGTACATATGTGACATACTAATTGATTGTGAATATTTTAGTTTACCTTGAAAAGCTTCATAGAAAACACCGACCTCACCTAACCTTCTTATTATGTTAAGATAAGCATCTTATTGCTTCTTATTTACAATTATTACTTAACCTATCAACAGTATAGGTTAAGTAATAATTGTAATTAAGAAGCAATAAGATACTTAACCTATCAACAGTATAGGTTAAGTAATAATTGTAATTAAGAAGCAATAAGATACTTAACCTATCAACGGTATAGGTTAAGTTATAATTGTAAATAAGAAACAATAAGATGCTTATCTTAACATACTAAGAAGGTTAGGTGAGGTCGGTGTTTTCTATGAAGCTTTTCAAGGTAAACTAAAATATTTACAATCAATTAGTATGTCACATATGCACTTATTAAATAAGCCAATATTGACTATAAGCAAGTGCGAGAAGGGGTTGGACACGAGTGCTCGCCAAGTGTCACGTGCACACTTCTGTGTACTACACGCGCCCAAGTGTATGTTGCCACCCATCCTCCGAACTGACCCTACGGTTTAATACTAAGTGAAAATAAGTACAATTCCTGACTGCTATGAATAGTACATAATTGCACTTACTTGTGCTGTTACATTTACTTCCCATTTATGGAGGAGGAGGAGGAGGGGCTGTCTCTTATTGTGTTTATTGTCACCACACTTTATGTAGCGAGAGAAACGTTACAGAGTAATAATTAGAGTTATGTGTTCTACCTTGATTCCCACTACCTCTACCACCAGTGTCACAGTACCTGACAAGGGAGGATCATGGCGTGGTGGGGGGCTGGGGTGGGGGCAGGACACAGTAGGGGGTCACAGTACTTGACAAGGGAGGATCATGGCGTGGTGTGGGGCTGGGGTGGGAGCAGGGCACAGTAGGGGGTCACAGTACTTGACAAGGGAGGATCATGGCGTGGTGGGGGGCTGGGGTGGGGGCAGGACACAGTAGGGGGTCACAGTACTTGACAAGGGAGGATCATGGCGTGGTGGGGGGCTGGGGTGGGGGCAGGACACAGTAGGGGGTCACAGTACCTGACAAGGGAGGATCATGGCGTGGTGGAGGACTGGGGTGGGGGCAGGACATAGTAGGGGGTCACAGTACATGACAAGGATCATGGCGTGGTGTGGGGCTGGGGTGGAGGCAGGACACAGTAGGGGGTCACAGTACCTGACAAGGGAGGATCATGGCGTGGTGGGGGGCTGGGGTGGGGGCAGGACACAGTAGGGGGTCACAGTACATGACAAGGGAGGATCATGGCGTGGTGGGGGGCTGGGGTGGGGGCAGGACACAGTAGGGGGTCACAGTACCTGACAAGGGAGGATCATGGCGTGGTGGGGGGCTGGGGTGGGGGCAGGACACAGTAGGGGGTCACAGTACCTGACAAGGGAGGATCATGGCGTGGTGGGGGGCTGGGGTGGGGGCAGGACACAGTAGGGGGTCACAGTACATGACAAGGGAGGATCATGGCGTGGTGGGGGGCTGGGGTGGGGGCAGGACACAGTAAGGGGTCACAGTACCTGACAAGGGAGGATCATGGCGTGGTGGAGGGCTGAGGTAGGGGCAGGACACAGTAGGGGGTCACAGTACCTGACAAGGGAGGATCATGGCGTGGTGGGGGGCTGGGGTGGGGGCAGGACACAGTACCTGACAAGGGAGGATCATGGCGTGGTGGAGGGCTGGGGTGGGGGCTGGGGTAGCCCCAGGGCCGGCGCTGGACCTCACCACCTCCCAGGTCTCACAAGCTCCACCTGAGGACACAACACCACCATTGTACTTTATTAAACTACTCCACTACTACTATTAATAATTATAATAGTAATTATAATAATAACGAGAACATCAGTGGACGCCTCTACTCATTACCTCATTGATACACCACATTAATGTCATATCTTTGTGCAATAATAATAATAATAATAATAATAATAATAATAATAATCTATATAAATAAAAATGTAAATGTTCGTTTGTTCAAAACCACAAATCTCCGAAAGTTCTTCACCGATTACTTTCAAGTTCTGACACATCGTTCCATTCGCATATGAGCGTGTTTTTATATACCTACTATATAGATGTCATGCCTGTGACAGGTAAAAACATGCTATTTAAAAAAAAAAAAAAATATTTCATATGAGTTTTCATGTGAGGGAAATCTCTGATACCTCTCTACTGATTGCTTTGAAATTTTGACACAACGTTGCATTCTAATACACACGTGTGTTTTTATGTACCTACAATATACATGCCACACCTGCGACAGGTAAAAACATTTTTTTTAAACAGCGCCATTTGTTGCCGTAAAAGCAACACACACTGTAATCTCTGAAAATTCTTCACCAATTGGTTTGAAATTTTGACACAACGTTCGATTCGAGTATGTGGGTGTTTTTATATACCTACTATATAGATACCACACCTGTGACAGGTAAAAAACATGCTTTTTTTTTTAAAAAACAGCGCCATTTGTTGCAGGTAAGAGCAACACATGTTATAGTAAATATATTACAAATCCATTTCAATGTTTCCGATTGCATTAATATATTGAATTTTCATAGATTTCAAATTATTTTCATTTTGATTTAATTATTTTGTGTGACATTGCGTTGGAATTGAGCTGTGTTGTTTACCATACCGTTCATGTCGTGAGTATAGTTTATTTTTTTTTATTTTTTCATTGATTTTCATATCTTTTTTTAACTTTTCTTATTTTTCAGTGATGGGAACATCAGATCATTTGGGAACACATTGGAAGGAGTGGGTAATGGTGGGAAGGAATGGGGAGGACGAGGGGACAGGGGAGTGGGTAATGGTGGGGAGGACGAGGGGAGGGTTGCTGAGCCACAGCAACGCGTGGCCGGGTACAGCTAGTAGTAATAATAATAAATCTGTAATAATCTAATTTTCTTTAAGGATAACATTAGTGTTGGAAGCAGAATGTTTCCCCTAGTTTGTGTTGTTGTTTATGTGGGCAGTAGTTATGGTGAGCTGTGTGGTGGTTGTTGTGGTGGTGTGGTGGTTGTTGTTGTGGTGGTGTGGTGGTTGTTGTTGTGGTGGTGTGGTGGTTGTTGTTGTGGTGTGATGGTGGTTGTTGTTTATGTGGGCAGTAGTTATGGTGAGCTGTGTGGTGGTTGTTGTGGTGGTGTGGTTGTGGTGGTGGTGGTTGTTGTGGTAGTGTGGTGGTTGTTGTTTATGTGGGCAGTAGTTATGGTGAGCTGTGTGGTGGTTGTTGTGGTGGTGTGGTTGTGGTGGTGGTGGTTGTTGTGGTAGTGTGGTGGTTGTTGTTTATGTGGGCAGTAGTTATGGTGAGCTGTGTGGTGGTTGTTGTGGTGGTGTGGTTGTGGTGGTGGTGGTTGTTGTGGTAGTGTGGTGGTTGTTGTTTATGTGGGCAGTAGTTATGGTGAGCTGTGTGGTGGTTGTTGTGGTGGTGTGGTGGTTGTTGTGGTGGTTGTGGTGGTGTGGTGGTTGTTGTTGTGGTGTGATGGTTGTTGTTGTTTATGTGGGCAGTAGTTATGGTGAGCTGTGTGGTGGTTGCTGTGGTGTGGTGGTTGTTGTGGTAGTGTGGTGGTTGTTGTGGTTGTTATTGTGGTGTTGTGGTGGTTGTTGTGGTGGTTGTTGTGGTGGTTGTTGTGGTGGTTGTTGTGGTGGTTGTTGTGGTGGTTGTTGTGGTAGTGTGGTGGTTGTTGTGGTTGTTATTGTGGTGTTGTGGTGGTTGTTGTGGTGGTTGTTGTGGTGGTTGTTGTGGTAGTGTGGTGGTTGTTGTGGTTGTTATTGTGGTGTTGTGGTGGTTGTTGTGGTTGTTATTGTGGTGTTGTGGTGGTTGTTGTGGTGGTTGTTGTGGTGGTTGTTGTGGTGGTTGTTGTGGTGTTGTGGTGGTTGTTGTGGTGGTTGTTGTGGTGGTTGTTGTGGTGGTTGTTGTGGTGGTTGTTGTGGTTGTTGTGGTGGTTGTTGTGGTGTTGTGGTGGTTGTTGTGGTGGTTGTTGTGGTTGTTGTTGTGGTTGTTATTGTGGTGGTTGTTGTGGTGGTTGTTGTGGTTGTTATTGTGGTGTTGTGGTGGTTGTTGTGGTGGTTGTTGTGGTGGTTGTTGTGGTGGTTGTTGTGGTGTTGTGGTGGTTGTTGTGGTGGTTGTTGTGGTGTTGTGGTGGTTGTTGTGGTGGTTGTTGTGGTGGTTGTTGTGGTGGTTGTTGTGGTGTTGTGGTGGTTGTTGTGGTGGTTGTTGTGGTGGTTGTTGTGGTGTTGTGGTGGTTGTTGTGGTGGTTGTTGTGGTGGTTGTTGTGGTGTTGTGGTGGTTGTTGTGGTGGTTGTTGTGGTGGTTGTTGTGGTGTTGTGGTGGTTGTTGTGGTGGTTGTTGTGGTGTTGTGGTGGTTGTTGTGGTGGTTGTTGTGGTGTTATGGTGGTTGTTGTGGTGGTTGTTGTGGTGGTTGTTGTGGTAGTGTGGTGGTTGTTGTGGTTGTTGTTGTGGTGTTGTGGTTGTTGTGGTGGTTGTTGTGGTGGTTGTTGTGGTGGTTGTTGTGGTAGTGTGGTGGTTGTTGTGGTTGTTATTGTGGTGTTGTGGTGGTTGTTGTGGTGGTTGTTGTGGTGGTTGTTGTGGTGGTTGTTGTGGTGGTTGTTATGGTGGTTGTTGTGGTGGTTGTGTTGGTAGTGTGGTGGTTGTTGTGGTAGTGTGGTGGTTGTTGTGGTAGTGTGGTGGTTGTTGTGGTGGTTGTTGTGGTGGTTGTTGTGGTAGTGTGGTGGTTGTTGTGGTGGTTGTTGTGGTAGTGTGGTGGTTGTTGTGGTAGTGTGGTGGTTGTTGTGGTAGTGTGGTGGTTGTTGTGGTAGTGTGGTGGTTGTTGTGGTAGTGTGGTGGTTGTTGTGGTAGTGTGGTTGTTGTGGTAGTGTGGTGGTTGTTGTGGTAGTGTGGTGGTTGTTGTGGTAGTGTGGTGGTTGTTGTGGTAGTGTGGTGGTTGTTGTGGTAGTGTGGTGGTTGCTGTGGTGTGATGATTGTTATGGTGGTGTGGTTGTTGTTGTGGTAGTGTGGTGGTTGTTGTGGTAGTGTAGTGGTGGTTGTGGTAGTGTGGTGGTTGTTGTGGTAGTGTAGTGGTGGTTGTGGTAGTGTGGTGGTTGTGTTGGTAGTGTGGTGGTGGTTGTGTTGGTAGTGTGGTGGTTGTTGTGGTAGTGGTGGTTGTGGTAGTGTGGTGGTTGTGTTGGTAGTGTGGTGGTTGTTGTGTTGGTAGTGTGGTGGTTGTTGTGGTAGTGTGGTGGTTGTTGTGGTAGTGTGGTGGTTGTTGTGTTGGTAGTGTGGTGGTTGTTGTGGTAGTGTAGTGGTGGTTGTGGTAGTGTGGTGGTTGTGTTGGTAGTGTGGTGGTGGTTGTGTTGGTAGTGTGGTGGTTGTTGTGGTAGTGGTGGTTGTGGTAGTGTGGTGGTTGTGTTGGTAGTGTGGTGGTTGTTGTGTTGGTAGTGTGGTGGTTGTTGTGGTAGTGTGGTGGTTGTGTTGGTAGTGTGGTGGTTGTTGTGTTGGTAGTGTGGTGGTTGTTGTGGTAGTGTGGTGGTTGTTGTGGTAGTGTAGTGGTGGTTGTGTTGGTAGTGTGGTGGTTGTTGTGGTAGTGTAGTGGTGGTTGTGGTAGTGTGGTGGTTGTGTTGGTAGTGTGGTGGTTGTTGTGTTGGTAGTGTGGTGGTTGTTGTGGTAGTGTGGTGGTTGTTGTGTTGGTAGTGTGGTGGTTGTTGTGGTAGTGTGGTGGTTGTGTTGGTAGTGTGGTGGTTGTTGTGGTAGTGTAGTGGTGGTTGTGGTAGTGTGGTGGTTGTGTTCGTAGTGTGGTGGTTGTTGTGGTAGTTGTTGTGGTAGTGTGGTGGTTGTTGTGGTAGTGTGGTGGTTGTTGTGGTTGTTGTGGTGGTTGTTGTGGTTGTTGTGTTGTGGTGGTTGTTATGGTGGTTGTTGTGGTGGTTGTTGTGGTTGTAGTTGTGGTGTTGTGGTGGTTGTTGTGGTTGTTGTTGTGGTGTTGTGGTGGTTGTTGTGGTAGTGTGGTGGTTGTTGTGGTAGTGTGGTGGTTGTTATGGTGGTTGTTGTGGTAGTTGTTATGGTGGTTGTTGTGGTGGTTGTTGTGGTGGTTGTTGTGGTGTGGTGTTATGGTGGTTGTTGTGGTGGTTGTTGTGGTGGTGGTTGTTGTGGTGGTTGTTGTGGTTGTTGTTGTGATGTTGTGGTGGTTGGTGTGGTAGTTGTTATGGTGGTTGTGGTGGTTGTTGTGGTGGTTGTTGTGGTGTGGTGTTATGGTGGTTGTGGTGGTGGTTGTTGTGGTGGTGGTTGTTGTGGTAGTGTGGTGGTTGTTGTGGTTGTTGTGGTGGTTGTTGTGGTAGTGTGGTGGTTGTTGTGGTGGTTGTTGTGGTGGTGTGGTGGTTGTGGTGGTGGTTGTTGTGGTAGTGTGGTGGTTGTTGTGGTAGTGTGGTGGTTGTTGTGGTAGTGTGGTGGTTGTTGTGGTAGTGTGGTGTGGTGGTTGTTGTGGTAGTGTGGCGTGGTGGTTGTTGTGGTGGTGTGGTGGTTGTTGTGGTAGTGTGGTGGTTGTTGTGGTAGTGTAGTGGTGGTTGTGGTAGTGTGGTGGTGGTTGTGTTGGTAGTGTGGTGGTTGTTGTGGTAGTGTAGTGGTGGTTGTGGTAGTGTGGTGGTTGTGTTGGTAGTGTGGTGGTTGTTGTGTTGGTAGTGTGGTGGTTGTTGTGGTTGTTGTTGTGGTAGTGTGGTGGTTGTTGTGGTTGTTGTTGTGGTGGTTGTTGTGGTTGTTGTGTTGTGGTGGTTGTTATGGTGGTTGTTGTGGTGGTTGTTGTGGTTGTAGTTGTGGTGTTGTGGTTGTTGTGGTTGTTGTTGTGGTGTTGTGGTGGTTGTTGTGGTGGTTGTTGTGGTAGTGTGGTGGTTGTTGTGGTAGTGTGGTGGTTGTTATGGTGGTTGTTGTGGTAGTGTGGTGGTTGTTATGGTGGTTGTTGTGGTAGTTGTTATGGTGGTTGTTGTGGTGGTTGTTGTGGTGGTTGTTGTGGTGTGGTGTTATGGTGGTTGTTGTGGTGGTTGTTGTGGTGGTTGTTGTGGTTGTTGTTGTGATGTTGTGGTGGTTGTTGTGGTGGTTGTTGTGGTGGTGTGGTGGTTGTTGTGGTGGTTGTTGTGGTGGTGTGGTGGTTGTGGTGGTGGTTGTTGTGGTAGTGTGGTGGTTGTTGTGGTAGTGTGGTGGTTGTTGTGGTAGTGTGGTGTGGTGGTTGTTGTGGTAGTGTGGCGTGGTGGTTGTTGTGGTGGTGTGGTGGTTGTTGTGGTTGTTGTTGTGGTAGTGTGGTGGTTGTTGTGGTTGTTGTGGTAGTGTGGTGGTTGTTGTGGTAGTTGTGTTGGTAGTGTGGTGGTTGTGTTGGTAGTGTGGTGGTTGTGTTGGTAGTGTGGTGGTTGTTGAGGTAGTGTGGTTGTTGTTGTGGTAGTGTGGTGGTTGTTGTGGTAGTGTGGTGGTTGTTGTGGTAGTGTGGTATGGGTTGTGGTAGTGTGGTGGTTGTTGTGGTAGTGTGGTGGTTGTTGTGGTGTGGTGGTTGTTGTGGTAGTGTGGTGGTTGTTGTGGTAGTGTGGTGGTTGTTGTGGTAGTGTGGTGGTTGTTGTGGTCGTGTGGTGGTGGTTGTGGTGGTTGTTGTGGTGTGGTGGTTGTTGTGGTGTGGTGGTTGTTGTGGTAGTTGTTGTGGTAGTGTGGTGGTTGTTGTGGTAGTGTGGTGGTTGTTGTGGTTGTTGTGGTGGTTGTTGTGGTTGTTGTGTTGTGGTGGTTGTTATGGTGGTTGTTGTGGTGGTTGTTGTGGTTGTAGTTGTGGTGTTGTGGTGGTTGTTGTGGTTGTTGTTGTGGTGTTGTGGTGGTTGTTGTGGTAGTGTGGTGGTTGTTGTGGTAGTGTGGTGGTTGTTATGGTGGTTGTTGTGGTAGTTGTTATGGTGGTTGTTGTGGTGGTTGTTGTGGTGGTTGTTGTGGTGGTTGTTGTGGTGTGGTGTTATGGTGGTTGTTGTGGTGGTTGTTGTGGTGGTGGTTGTTGTGGTGGTTGTTGTGGTTGTTGTTGTGATGTTGTGGTGGTTGGTGTGGTAGTTGTTATGGTGGTTGTGGTGGTTGTTGTGGTGGTTGTTGTGGTGTGGTGTTATGGTGGTTGTGGTGGTGGTTGTTGTGGTGGTGGTTGTTGTGGTAGTGTGGTGGTTGTTGTGGTTGTTGTGGTGGTTGTTGTGGTAGTGTGGTGGTTGTTGTGGTGGTTGTTGTGGTGGTGTGGTGGTTGTGGTGGTGGTTGTTGTGGTAGTGTGGTGGTTGTTGTGGTAGTGTGGTGGTTGTTGTGGTAGTGTGGTGGTTGTTGTGGTAGTGTGGTGTGGTGGTTGTTGTGGTAGTGTGGCGTGGTGGTTGTTGTGGTGGTGTGGTGGTTGTTGTGGTAGTGTGGTGGTTGTTGTGGTAGTGTAGTGGTGGTTGTGGTAGTGTGGTGGTGGTTGTGTTGGTAGTGTGGTGGTTGTTGTGGTAGTGTAGTGGTGGTTGTGGTAGTGTGGTGGTTGTGTTGGTAGTGTGGTGGTTGTTGTGTTGGTAGTGTGGTGGTTGTTGTGGTTGTTGTTGTGGTAGTGTGGTGGTTGTTGTGGTTGTTGTTGTGGTGGTTGTTGTGGTTGTTGTGTTGTGGTGGTTGTTATGGTGGTTGTTGTGGTGGTTGTTGTGGTTGTAGTTGTGGTGTTGTGGTTGTTGTGGTTGTTGTTGTGGTGTTGTGGTGGTTGTTGTGGTGGTTGTTGTGGTAGTGTGGTGGTTGTTGTGGTAGTGTGGTGGTTGTTATGGTGGTTGTTGTGGTAGTGTGGTGGTTGTTATGGTGGTTGTTGTGGTAGTTGTTATGGTGGTTGTTGTGGTGGTTGTTGTGGTGGTTGTTGTGGTGTGGTGTTATGGTGGTTGTTGTGGTGGTTGTTGTGGTGGTTGTTGTGGTTGTTGTTGTGATGTTGTGGTGGTTGTTGTGGTGGTTGTTGTGGTGGTGTGGTGGTTGTTGTGGTGGTTGTTGTGGTGGTGTGGTGGTTGTGGTGGTGGTTGTTGTGGTAGTGTGGTGGTTGTTGTGGTAGTGTGGTGGTTGTTGTGGTAGTGTGGTGTGGTGGTTGTTGTGGTAGTGTGGCGTGGTGGTTGTTGTGGTGGTGTGGTGGTTGTTGTGGTTGTTGTTGTGGTAGTGTGGTGGTTGTTGTGGTTGTTGTGGTAGTGTGGTGGTTGTTGTGGTAGTTGTGTTGGTAGTGTGGTGGTTGTGTTGGTAGTGTGGTGGTTGTGTTGGTAGTGTGGTGGTTGTTGAGGTAGTGTGGTTGTTGTTGTGGTAGTGTGGTGGTTGTTGTGGTAGTGTGGTGGTTGTTGTGGTAGTGTGGTATGGGTTGTGGTAGTGTGGTGGTTGTTGTGGTAGTGTGGTGGTTGTTGTGGTAGTGTGGTGGTTGTTGTGGTAGTGTGGTGGTTGTTGTGGTAGTGTGGTGGTTGTTGTGGTCGTGTGGTGGTGGTTGTGGTGGTTGTTGTGGTGTGGTGGTTGTTGTGGTGTGGTGGTTGTTGTGGTAGTTGTTGTGGTAGTGTGGTGGTTGTGTTGGTAGTGTGGTGGTTGTGTTGGTAGTGTGGTGGTTGTGTTGGTAGTGTGGTGGTTGTTGTGGTGGTTGTTGTGGTGGTTGTTGTGGTGGTTGTTGTGGTGGTTGTTGTGGTGGTTGTTGTGGTGGTTGTGGTAGTGTGGTGGTTGTTGTGGTGTGGTGGTTGTTGTGGTGGTGTGGTGGTTGTTGTGGTTGTTGTGGTGGTTGTGGTAGTGTGGTGGTTGTTGTGGTGGTTGTTGTGGTAGTGTGGTGGATGTTGTGGTGGTTGTGGTAGTGTGGTGGTTGTTGTGGTGGTGATGTGGTGGTTGTTGTGGTGGTTGTTGTGGTAGTGTAGTGGATGTTGTGGTGGTTGTTGTGGTAGTGTGGTGGTTGTTGTGGTGTGGTGGTGTGGTGGTTGTTGTGGTAGTTGTTGTGGTTGTTGTGGTAGTGTAGTGGATGTTGTGGTAGTGTGGTGGTGGTGTGGTGGTTGTTGTGGTGTGGTGGTTGTTGTGGTGGTTGTGGTAGTGTGGTTGTTGTGGCAGTGTTGTGGTTGTTGTGGTAGTGTGGTGGTTGTTGTGGTGGTGTGGTGGTTGTTGAGGTAGTGTGGTGGTTGTTGTGGTGGTGTGGTGGTTGTTGAGGTAGTGTGGTGGTTGTTGTGGTGGTGTGGTGGTTGTTGAGGTAGTGTGGTGGTTGTTGTGGTGGTGTGGTGGTTGTTGTGGTAGTGTGGTGGTTGTTATGGTGGTGGTGTGGTGGTTGTTGAGGTAGTGTGGTTGTTGTTGTGGTAGTGTTGTTGTTGTGGTACTGTGGTTGTTGTTGTGGTAGTGTGGTGGTGGTTGTTGTGGTACTGTGGTGGTTGTTGTGGTGTGGTGGTTGTTGTGGTGGTTGTTGTGGTAGAGTGGTATGGGTTGTGGTACTGTGGTGGTTGTTGTGGTAGTGTGGTAGTTGTTGTGGTGTGGTGGTTGTTGTGGTGGTTGTTGTTGTGGTAGTGTGGTGGTTGTTGTGGTGGTTGTTGTTGTGGTAGTGTGGTGGTTGCTGCGGTGGTGTGGTGGTTGTTGTGGTACTGTGGTGGTTGTTGTGGTGTGGTGGTTGTTGTGGTGTGGTGGTTGTTGTGGTGGTTGTTGTGGTGGTTGTTGTGGTAGTGTGGTGGTTGTTGTGGTGGTTGTTGTGGTAGTGTGGTGGTTGTTGTGGTGGTTGTTGTGGTGGTGTGGTGGTTGTTGTGGTGGTTGTTGTGGTGGTTGTTGTGGTAGTGTGGTGGTTGTTGTGGTGGTTGTGGTAGTGTGGTGGTTGTTGTGGTGTGGTGGTGGTGTGGTGGTTGGTGTGGTGGTTGTTGTGGGGGTTGTTGTGGTGTGGTGGTGGTGTGGTGGTTGTTGTGGTGTGGTGGTGGTGTGGTGGTTGGTGTGGTGGTTGTTGTGGTGGTTGTTGTGTTGGTGTGGTGGTTGTTGTGGTAGTGTGGTGGTTATTGTGGTAGTGTGGTGGTTGTTGTGGTAGTGTGGTGGTGTGGTGGTATTGTGGTTGTTGTTGTGGTAGTGTGGTTGTTGTTGTGGTAGTGTGGTGGTTGTTGTGGTAGAGTGGTGGTGGTTGTGGTAGTGTGGTGGTGGTTGTGGTAGTGTGGTGGTGGTTGTGGTAGTGTGGTGGTAGTGTGGTGGTGGTTGTGGTAGTGTGGTGGTAGTGTGGTGGTGGTTGTGGTAGTATGGTTGTTGTTGTGGTAGTGTGGTGGTTGTTGTGGTAGTGTGGTGGTTGTTATGGTAGTGTGGTTGTGGTGGTTGTGGTGGTATTGTGGTTGTGGTAGTGTGGTGGTGGTTGTGGTGGTTGTGTTGGTAGTGTGGTTGTGGTAGTGTGGTGGTTGTTGTGGTGGTTGTTGTGGTAGTGTGGTGGTGGTTGTGGTAGTATGGTGGTTATGGTGGTAGTGTGGTGGTAGTGTGGTGGTTGTGGTAGTGTGGTGGTGGTGGTTGTGGTGGTAGTGTGGTGGTAGTGTAGCCAGCCACACACATCCTACGAGACCACATCAACCAGGAATCATTATTAAGGTCGATAAAGCTCTACCATTCCACCTTCTTGATAAGAAATGTGTAGTAAATGTTGAGTGTTTGAGGCCAGAAATAACGCGAGGAGAAAGGCCGTGTTTTTGTGATGCCGGACACGAAGTGAAATTCTTCGTCATTGTTCGTTTCTCTCGTTTATCTATTTATTATTTATGTGGCGTCAAGCAGTACGTGTATTAATTAGGTGAAGTTTCATGCTGCCCAATGTTCTAGAAACGGCCGGGAGAGAAAATGATTAAAGAAAACAAAGTCACGCGATTTATAATCTAAGAGACTGTTAGAGTGTTGCCATATTATTACTGACTTTAGCGGAGTGTTGCCATATTATTACTGACTTTAGCGGAGTGTTGCCATATTATTACTGACTTTAGCGGAGTGTTGCCATATTATTACTGACTTTAGCGGAGAGTGTTGCCATATTATTACTGACTTTAGCGGAGTGTGTTGCCATATCATTACTGACTTTAGCGGAGTGTTGCCATATTATTACTGACTTTAGCGGAGTGTTGCCATATTATTACTGACTTTAGCGGAGAGTGTTGCCATATTATTACTGACTTTAGCGGAGTGTGTTGCCATATCATTACTGACTTTAGCGGAGTGTTGCCATATTATTACTGACTTTAGCGGAGTGTTGCCATATTATTACTGACTTTAGCGGAGTGTTGCCATATTATTACTGACTTTAGCGGAGAGTGTTGCCATATTATTACTGACTTTAGCGGAGAGTGTTGCCATATTATTACTGACTTTAGCGGAGTGTGTTGCCATATTATTACTGACTTTAGCGGAGTGTGTTGCCATATCATTACTGACTTTAGCGAAGAGTGTTGCCATATTATTACTAACTTTAGCGAAGAGTGTTGCCATCTGTAAAATAAGCGAGATATTTTCAGGCCGTTACTCTGTAGTTATATTTTAGTAAACGGTGAATAATTTTAGCATGAGTTTACTTCCCATCTTTCTTCCTTTCTCTCTCTCTGTTTGCTTGAGGTTTACTGAGCACCAAACAATATTGGATTAGTATCGGACTGGACGATTACATACCACTGTGATAAGAAGAAATTATCTGGCCTCGGGTGAAGGCCAGATTCATGAAGCAGTTACACAAGTACTTACGAATGTGTACATCTTTCCTCAATCTTTAACGGCTTTGATTACATTTATTAAACAGTTTATAAGTATGAAATTTTCCCAATCAACGGTTGTTATTGTTATAAACAGCCTCCTGGTGCTTCGGAGCTCATGATTGTAAACAAAGCCGCCAATGATTGAGAAAAGATGTACAGCGGCCAGATTTACGAAGCAGTTACGTACGTACTTACGAATGTTTTTCTTCTTAGCCCCTTCGTAGCGGCTACGTAGGTATTCAGGTTCGCATTTAAGAAGGAAAATCTTCGATAGTACACTGCCTCGATTTAAGGACGGCCTCGACCACTTGTAGCTTTACGTAAACTGGATATAACTCAATTTTTCTCTACTACACAACACGGAGGGTCGATTTTCTTATAAATAAAACGTTTTTAGCTGGCGAGTTTCAAGACGGAGTCCTCCGTGTTAACTATATATGTATTCTCTGCTTGAAACTTGTAGTAAATATGTATTTTATGATATTAGAAATAGTTTTATAATAGCAAGATATCATACCAGTAGATATTAAGTAAATAAACACTGGTGAACATGAAATATGGGAGGCGATGAACCTGGGCTGGTGGGATCATTTCTATCGCCAAATGCGCCTGTTCACCTAGTAATAAGTATAGCTAGGGGTGTACCTTAGCTATACATATCCATTTTTAATTTATTTTGTTTGGTTTATTTTGAAATTAAATCTGGGTGAGACATAAAAGAAAGATATGTTGCACAAATGATCTTCGGTAAAGAGAAGACCAAAAACTTCAAAAACTTCTCTCGCTGAATACTTAAACCTGTAATTATGAATGTATGGACTATTATGGTCTGTTAAAAAAGAAAGGGGAAAGTAGGGGTCCAAGACCTCTTCCTGTTACACAATTTGGCTGTTACAATAAGTAATTATCAAGAGAAGGCACCATGCCGGGAAGGCTATGTAGCAGTAAGGCAGTGAGGTGAGGCAGCTACTTATTTGAGGAATGCTTATTTTATTTACCTTATAAGCTGAGGCAGCTTATTTCATTTGAGGAATGCTCAGCTGATTCCTCTACATTTAGCATGGAACAAAATTTGTGTCCAAGACCTCTTCCTGTTACACAATTTGGCTGTGTAACAATCAGTAATTGTCCAAAGAAGGCACCAAGCCAGGAAGGCTGTGTAGCACCATTGTGTGTAACAATAAACCTAATTTTTTAACAAATAATGCACCTGTGAGAAACAAATCCTGTCAGCTATAAAAATATTGATCCAGTTATTTAAATACAAAATTATAATGAAACATGTTTATGGATTGTTTATCCTATTTTCTTCTAATGTATATCCAAAGAAGTGAAAAATTGAGACATAATGCACAATTTAATGATTCACAAGAAACATTAATAACATTGTTGTCTTCTTTTTATCTTCTAATGTGAGGTTTGGTCAACATTATTAACATTACATATCAATATGAGATCTTAATGATCCATGGTTAACATTTATGATTTAATAAGAATAATACTGGTAATAATAATGCAAGCTATAACTTAAAACCTTTATTACTGATTTCTTTTTATTAACAAGCTTAGGTATAGACAGCAATGTGCTGCTGCCCTATTCTATATGAAAGCTTACAGTGTAGGTCATAAACTAGGTACAGGCTCAGCCAACATTCCCACCTCACAGGACGGCCAGTCATACGTGGAATCAAGAGATAATAAAAAAATTAAGGCCCTATTAGCCTCCACTGGCAAGCGATGAGTCACAATAACGTGGCTGAAGTATGTTGACCAGACCACACACTAGAAATTGAAGGGACGACGACGTTTCGGTCCGTCCTGGACCATTCTCAAGTCGATTGACTTGAGAATGGTCCAGGACGGACCGAAACGTCGTCGTCCCTTCAATTTCTAGTGTGTGGTCTGGTCAACTCCACTGGCAAAATTTGGGTACAGCCCAAGAATATCTTCCAATATTCCTGAGTGTATGAAGTAATTACAGAGCTCAAAGTTCCTCATACCATTTGGCCTGAGGTCACTGATAACAGGACAATCACAGATATAGTGTTGGACAGTATGTCCTCTCAAGTAGGACTGAAACAAGTTTTTTTTCACCCAGAGGGTTATAAACCCATGGAACCGCCTACCCGCTGAAGCCGTAAATGCCAAAATCCAGCTAGAAAATATCATTAGGACAGTTGGCGGGACTTAACAAGCCGCCGGCCTCTTGTCCTCGTCGAGGCCACTAGGTAGTTAGTGGCCCTTGGGTAAATTTAGATATATACATAAATAAATACCTTCGCTCCTCAAGTCTTGGGAGCGACAAGGGGAGCTATACACTATCTCTTAGAATTACGCAGGTAAACAAAAAATGTAACATATATGTATACTACAATGTCGGTGCTGACTGTACAAGTTGAAACAATATAGTTTTACTTCGAAATATACTAAATTTATGAGGAAATTCGACGTAAAATAAGTGGCAAGTGCATCACGGATAACCTCTGGTATGCCAGCGTCGTGATTGGCTACAGCTGTTATGAAAAATGTTACCTTCTCTCCCATTGGCCAAACTAAAAGCTCTAGTGACATCTAGCGAGACCTAAGTGAACTACTGAACTGTACCTAAAAATCTTCATACGTCTACTTTTCTGAATCGCTCTTAGGCGCGTTCTTAGCCGATACTTAGGAACCTTCGAAGCACACATACTTATGGAGAAATACACGGAGCTTCGTGAATCCAGGTCCAGGTTCGTAAGTGCTTGGGTAACTGCTTCGTGAATCTGGCGGCAACTAAAACAGTGTTACATCGTAGTGGACAAGCCGGCCCAGTGAAGCCTAGTTCACGCACATTTACTGAGACAACCATATGCATCTCGGAGGGACAGAACAGGTTTGGCTATGTCTACCTTCCGTGAAGCCCAGTCTAGTGTGGGGGCCACGGGAGCGGCTGACTTACCTTACACCGGGGACAAGGTCGGGTTATGGCCACTGTAACCCCGTGGGCGACTGTGGTCCTCTCCCACGGTGGACAGTCACACCGTGGGTGGGGAGGCATCATACCGTGGGAGGGGAGGCATCATACCGTGGGAGGGGAGGCATCATACCGTGGGAGGGGAGGCATCATACCGTGGGTGGGGAGGCATCATACCGTGGGAGGGGAGGCATCATACCGTGGGAGGGGAGGCATTACACCGTGGGAGGGGAGGCTTCACACCGTGGGAGGGGAGGCTTCACACCGTGGGAGGGGAGGCGTGACACCGTGGGAGGGGGAGGCATCACACCGTTGGAGGGGGAGGCATCACACCGTGGGAGGGGAGGCTTCACACCGTGGGAGGGGAGGCTTCACACCGTGGGAGGGGAGGCGTGACACCGTGGGAGGGGGAGGCATCACCCCGTGGGAGGGGGAGGCATCACACCGTGGGAGGGGAGGCTTCACACCGTGGGAGGGGAGGCTTCACACCGTGGGAGGGGAGGCGTGACACCGTGGGAGGGGGAGGCATCACACCCTGGGAGGGGAGGCATCACACCGTGGGAGGAGAGGCTTCACACCGTGGGAGGGGAGGCTTCACACCGTGGGAGGGGAGGCGTGACACCGTGGGAGGGGGAGGCATCACACCCTGGGAGGGGAGGCATCACACCGTGGGAGGGGAGGCTTCACACCGTGGGAGGGGAGGCTTCACACCGTGGGAGGGGAGGCTTCACACCGTGGGAGGGGAGGCTTCACACCGTGGGAGGGGAGGCGTGACACCGTGGGAGGGGGAGGCATCACACCGTGGGAGGGGGAGGCATCACACCGTGGGAGGGGAGGCTTCACACCGTGGGAGGGGAGGCTTCACACCGTGGGTGGGGAGGCGTGACACCGTGGGAGGGGGAGGCATCACACCGTGGGAGGGGGAGGCATCACACCGTGGGAGGGGAGGCTTCACACCGTGGGAGGGGAGGCTTCACACCGTGGGAGGGGGAGGTATCACACCGTGGGAGGGGAGGCATCACACCGTGGGAGGGGAGGCTTCACACCGTGGGAGGGGAGGCTTCACACCGTGGGAGGGGAGGCGTGACACCGTGGGAGGGGGAGGCATCACACCCTGGGAGGGGAGGCATCACACCGTGGGAGGGGAGGCTTCACACCGTGGGAGGGGAGGCTTCACACCTTGGGAGGGGAGGCTTCACACCGTGGGAGGGGAGGCGTGACACCGTGGGAGGGGGAGGCATCACACCGTGGGAGGGGAGGCTTCACACCGTGGGAGGGGAGGCTTCACACCGTGGGAGGGGAGGCGTGACACCGTGGGAGGGGTAGGCATCACACCGTGGGAGGGGAGGCATCACACCGTGGGAGGGGGAGGCATCACACCGTGGGAGGGGAGGCATGACACCGTGGGAGAGGATGAGTGACACCTTGGGAGGGGATGAGTGACACCGTGGGAGGGGATGAGCGACACCGTGGGAGGGGATGAGTGACACCGTGGGAGGGGATGAGTGACACCGTGGGAGGGGATGAGTGACACCGTGGGAGGGGATGAGTGACACCATGGGAGGGGAGGAGTGACACCGTGGGAAGGGATGAGTGACACCGTGGGAGGGGAGGCGTGACACCGTGGGAGGGGATAAGTGACACCGTGGGAGGGGATAAGTGACACCGTGGGAGGGGATAAGTGACGCCGTGGGAGGGGATGAGTGACACCGTGGGAGGGGATGAGTGACACCGTGGGAGGGGATGAGTGTGACACCGTGGGAGGGGATGAGAGTGACACCGTGGGAGGGGATGAGTGACACCGTGGGAGGGGATGAGTGACACCGTGGGAGGGAATGAGTGACACCGTGGGAGGGGATAAGTGACACCGTGGGAGGGGATAAGTGACACCGTGGGAGGGGATAAGTGACACCGTGGGAGGGGATAAGTGACACCGTGGGAGGGGATAAGTGACGCCGTGGGAGGGGATAAGTGACACCGTGGGAGGGAATGAGTGACACCGTGGGAGGGGATAAGTGACACCGTGGGAGGGGATGAGTGACACCGTGGGAGGGGATAAGTGACGCCGTGGGAGGGGATAAGTGACACCGTGGGAGGGAATGAGTGACACCGTGGGAGGGGATAAGTGACACCGTGGGAGGGGATGAGTGACACCGTGGGAGGGAATGAGTGACACCGTGGGAGGGGATAAGTGACACCGTGGGAGGGGATAAGTGACACCGTGGGAGGGAATGAGTGACACCGTGGGAGGGGATAAGTGACACCGTGGGAGGGGATAAGTGACACCGTGGGAGGGGATAAGTGACACCGTGGGAGGGGATAAGTGACACCGTGGGAGGGGATAAGTGACACCGTGGGAGGGGATAAGTGACACCGTGGGAGGGGATGAGTGACACCGTGGGAGGGGAGGCGTGACACCGTGGGAGGGGAGGTATCACACCGTGGGAGGGGAGGCATCACACCGTGGGAGGGAAGGCATGACACCGTGGGAGGGGAGGCATCACACCGTGGGAGGGAAGGCGTGACACCGTGGGAGGGGAGGCGTGACACCGTGGGAGGGGAGGCGTGACACCGTGGAAGGGGATAAGTGACGCCGTGGGGGGGGGGAGGTATGACACCGTGGGAGGGGAGGCGACACACCGTGGGAGGGGAGGCATGACACCGCAAGAGGGGAGGTATCACACCGTGGGAGGGGAGGTATCACACCGTGGGAGGGGAGGTATCACACCGTGGGAGGGGAGGCATCACACCGTGGGAGGGGAGGCATCACACCGTGGGAGGGGAGGTATCACACCGTGGGAGGGGAGGCG
>NC_091163.1:34360737-34410737 GCF_040958095.1 Procambarus clarkii
AAATGAGGTCAATGGGAATAACTGGTAAAGTAGGACGCTGGATACTCAGTTTTCTGTCGAACAGAACACAAAGAGTAACAGTAAGCCATATAAAATCGAGCCCAAGCGCAGTTAATTAAAATCTTTGTACCTCAAGGTACAGTTCTTGCACCACTGCTTTTCATTATTCTCATATCAGATATAGACTCAAATACAAGTTATAACTTAGTATTATCCTTTGTAGATAACACAAAAATCAGCATGAAAATTACATCTGCTGATGACATTGAAAAACTACAAGCAGATATTAATAAAGTTTTCGACTGGGCAGCAGAAAATAACATGATGTTTAACAGTGATAAATTCCAGGTACTCAGGTATGGTAAAAATGAGAACCTTAAACATAATACAGAGTACAAAACACAATTGAATCTGCCCATAGTAGGAAAACAGCATGTAAAGGATTTGGGAATAATGATGTCTGACGACCTAACGTTTAGGGAGCATAACCAAGCAAATATTGCGTCAGCCCGAAAAATGACAGGATGGATTACGAGAACTTTCAAATCCAGGGATCCCATCACAATGGTTGTATTATTCAAATCACTTGTGTTGTCCCGTCTTAAGTACTGCTCAGTACTCACTTCCCCCTTCAGAGCAGGAGAGATTGCTGAAATAGAGAGAATACAGAGAACATATACGGCACGCATAGACGAGATAAAGCACCTAAATTATTGGGATCGTCTCAAAGCTCTCCAAATGTACTCACTAGAAAGGAGACGAGAGAGATACCAAATAATATACACATAGAAAATACTGGAGGGTCAGGTCCCAAATCTACACAGTAAAATAATAACGTACTGGAGTGAACGATATGGAAGAAAATGCAGAATAGAACCAGTGAAGAGCAGATTTGCCATAGGCACAATCAGAGAACACTGTATAAACATCAGAGGTCCAGTGAAGAGCAGAGGTGCCATAGGCACAATCAGAGAACACTGTATAAACATCAGAGGTCCGCGGTTGTTCAACGTCCTCCCAGCGAGCATAAGAAATATTGCCGGAACAACCGTGGACGTCTACAAGAGAAAACTAGATAGTTTTCTTCAAGAAGTGCCGGACCAACCGGGCTGTGGTGGGTATGTGGGCCGCTCCAAGCAACAGCCTGGTGGACCAAACTCTCACAAGTCGAGCCTGGCTTGGGGAGTAGAAGAACTCCCAGAACCCCATCAACCAGGTATCAACAGGAGGAGCAGGGGGTAGAAGCCACAGACTCACCAATAGGAGAAGGAACAGTACCGGCAGCAGGGGCAGGAGCAGGACCAACAGGGGCAGGAGGACCAACAGGGTCACCAGCAGGGGCAGCAGCAGGGGCAGGAGGAGGAGCAGGACCAGCAGCAGCAGCAGCAGGAGGAGGAGGAGGCAGCTCCTGCTCACCATAACAGTAGCAGTAGTAGTAGAGCAGCAGGTCCCACTTGGCCTGCTCTGAGAGTCTCTTCACCTCCACACTGGCAGCTTGTGAAGGAAACACTTGTTACACTATGTATACCCCCATCCATGTATACCCCCACCCATGTATACCACATCCATGTATACCCATCCATATATTCCCCCACCCATGTATACCACATCCATGTATACCCATCCATGTATACCCCCACCCATGTATACCACATCCATGTATATCCATCCATATATTCCCCCACCCATGTATACCACATCCATGTATACCACATCCATGTATACCCATCCATGTATACCCCCACCTATGTATACCACATCCATGTATACCCATGCATGTATACTCCCACCCATGTATATGTGGATGTGGGGGTGATACATCCATGTATACCCATCCATGTACACACATCCATGTATACCCATCTTTGTATACCTCATCAATGAATACCCAACCATGTAAACCAATCCAAGTATACCCATCAATGTATACCTCATCCATGTATACCCATGCATGCTGGTATTCCCATGCATGTATACCTATCTATGTATCCCCATGCATGTATTCCTATCCATGTATATTCGTCCATGTATACCCCATCCATGTACACTTATGCATGTATACCCATCGATGTATACTTATGCATGTACTGTGCGTCCATCCATGTATATCCATCCAAGTATACCAGTCCATGTACGCCCATCCATACATATCCATGTGAGATGTTGTGTAAACACCAATGGGGATGATACATATTGTGGGGGTGATACATATGGTGGGGGGGGTGATATATAGTGGGGGTGATACATACTGTGGGGGTGTTACATATGGTGGGGGTGATACATATGGTGGGGGTGATACATATGGTGGGGGTGATACATACTGTGGGAGTGATACATATGGTGGGGGTGATACATATGGTGGGGGTGATACATACGGTGGGGGTGATACATACGGTGGGGGTGATACATATGGTGGTGATACATATGGTGGGGGTGATACATATGGTGGGGGTGATACATATGGTGGGGGTGATACATATGGTGGGGGTGATACATATGGTGGGGGTGATACATATAGTGGGGGTGATACATACTGCGGGGTGATACATAAAGTGGGGGTGATACATATGGTGGGGGTGATACATACTGTTGGGGTGATACATACTGTAGGGGTGATACATACTGTAAGGGTGATACATACTGTAGGGTTGATACATATAGTGGGGGTGATACATATGGAGAGGATGATACATACTGTGGTGGTGATACATATGGTGAGGATGATACATACTGTGGGGGTGATACATACTGTGGGGGTGATACATATGGTGGGGGTGATACATATAGTGTGGTGATACATATGGAGATGATGATACATACTGTGGAGGTGATACATATGGTGGGGGGGGGTGATATATAGTGGGGGTGATACATACTGTGGGGGTGTTACATATGGTGGGGGTGATACATACTGTGGGGGTGATACATATGGTGGGGGTGATACATATGGTAGGGGTGATACATACTGTGGGGGTGATACATATGGTGGGGGTGATACATATGGTGGGGGTGATACATATGGTGGGGGTGATACATACTGTGGGGGTGATACATACTGTGGGGGTGATACATACTGTGGGGGTGATACATACTGTGGGGGTGATACATATGGTGGGGGTGATACATACTGTGGGGGTGATACATACTGTGGGGGAGGGTGATGGTGGAGTGATACATACTGTGGGGGTGATACATATGGTGGGGGTGATACATATGGTGGGGGTGATACATACTGTGGGGGAGGGTGATGGTGATGACACCCTACACCTGACAGGTACACCCTACACCTGACAGGTACACCCTACACCTGCCAGGTACACCATACACCTGACAGGTACACCCTACATCTGCCAGTTACACCCTACACCTGCTAGTTACACCCTACACCTGCCAGTTACACCCTACACCTGCCAGGTACACCCTACACCTGCCAGGTACACCCTACACCTGACAGGTACACCCTACACCTGCCAGGTACACCCTACACCTGACAGGTACACCCTACACCTGACAGGTATACCCTACACCTGACAGGTACACCCTACACCTGCCAGGTACACCGTACACCTGACAGGTACACCCTACACCTGCCAGTTACACCCTACACCTGCCAGGTACACCCTACACCTGCCAGGTACACCGTACACCTGTCAGGTACACCCTACACCTGCCAGGTACACCGTACACCTGTCAGGTACACCCTACACCTGCCAGGTACACCGTACACCTGTCAGGTACACCCTACACCTGCCAGGTACACCGTACACCTGTCAGGTACACCCTACACCTGCCAGGTACACCGTACACCTGTCAGGTACACCCTACACCTGCCAGGTACACCGTACACCTGTCAGGTACACCCTACACCTGCCAGGTACGCCCTACACCTGTCAGGTACACCCTACACCTGCCAGGTACACCGTACACCTGTCAGGTACACCCTACACCTGCCAGGTACACCCTACACCTGCCAGGTACACCGTACACCTGCCAGGTACACCCTACACCTGCCAGGTACACCCTACACCTACCAGATACACCCTACACCTGACAGGTACACCCTACACCTGACAGGTACACTGTATATCTGCCAGGTACACCCTACACCTGCCAGGTACACCCTACACCTGCCAGGTACACCCTACACCTGACAGGTACACCCGACACCTGTCAGGTACACCCTACACCTGACAGGTACACCCGACACCTGCCAGGTACACCCTGCACCTGCCAGTTACACCCTACACCTGCCAGGTACACCCTACACCTGCCAGGTACACCCTACACCTGCCAGGTACACCCGACACCTGCCAGGTACACCCTGCACCTGCCAGTTACACCGTACACCTGCCAGGTACACCCTACACCTGCCAGTTACACCCTGCACCTGCCAGGTACACCCGACACCTGCCAGGTACACCCTACACCTGCCAGGTACACCCTACACCTGCCAGGTACACCCTACACCTGCCAGGTACACCCTACACCTGCCAGGTACACCGTACACCTGTCAGGTTCACCGTACACCTGTCAGGTTCACCCTACACCTGCCAGGTACACCCTACACCTGCCAGGTACACCCTACACCTGCCAGGTACACCCTACACCTGACAGGTACACTGTATATCTGCCAGGTACACCCTACACCTGCCAGGTACACCCTACACCTGCCAGGTACACCCTACACCTGACAGGTACACCCTACACCTGCCAGGTACACCCTACACCTGCCAGGTACACCCTACACCTGACAGGTACACCCGACACCTGCCAGGTACACCCTGCACCTGCCAGTTACACCCTACACCTGCCAGGTACACCCTACACCTGCCAGGTACACCCTACACCTGACAGGTACACCCGACACCTGCCAGGTACACCCTGCACCTGCCAGGTACACCCGACACCTGCCAGGTACACCCTGCACCTGCCAGTTACACCCTACACCTGCCAGGTACACCCTACACCTGCCAGTTACACCCTGCACCTGCCAGGTACACCCGACACCTGCCAGGTACACCCTACACCTGCCAGGTACACCCTACACCTGCCAGGTACACCCTACACCTGCCAGGTACACCCTACACCTGCCAGGTACACCGTACACCTGCCAGGTACACCGTACACCTGACAGGTACACCGTACACCTGTCAGGTTCACCCTACACCTGCCAGGTACACCCTACACCTGCCAGGTACACCCTACACCTGCCAGGTACACCCTACACCTGACAGGTACACTGTATATCTGCCAGGTACACCCTACACCTGCCAGGTACACCCTACACCTGACAGGTACACCCTACACCTGCCAGGTACACCCTACACCTGCCAGGTACACCCTACACCTGCCAGGTACACCCTACACCTGCCAGGCACACCCTACACCTGCCAGGTACACCCTACACCTGCCAGGTACACCCTACACCTGCCAGGTACACCCTACACCTGCCAGGTACACCCTACACCTGCCAGGTACACCCTGCACCTGCCAGGTACACCCTACACCTGCCAGGTACACCCTACACCTGTCAGGTTCACCCTACATTTGCAAGGTACACCCTACACCTGCCAGGTACACCCTACACCTGCCAGGTACACCCTACACCTGCCAGGTACACCCTACACCTGCCAGGTACACCCTACACCTGCCAGGTACACCCTACACCTGCCAGGTACACCCTACACCTGCCAGGTACACCCTACACCTGCCAGGTACACCCTACACCTGCCAGGTACACCCTACACCTGCCAGGTACACCCTACACCTGCCAGGTACACCCTACACCTGCCAGGTACACCCTACACCTGCCAGGTACACCCTACACCTGCCAGGTACACCCTACACCTGCCAGGTACACCCTACACCTGCCAGGTACACCCTACACCTGCCAGGTACACCCTACACCTGCCAGGTACACTGTACACCTTTGAGCGTCACTCACCATGATCAACTGTGGGGGTTGGAGCTTCCTGCGGCCAAACCTGGTGGGCTGCGGCTGCGGCGCAGACTGCACAGACGTGTGCGCCGGCCGCAGTGTTCCAGGGAGCGCACTTGCCACAGGCGGCCAGCTGGCATCCACCGCCGCACCTCACTCGCTTGTTGAAGAAGATAGAGAGTGCCTGGCCGCACCTGCCGCAGCCTCCCGCACCTGAAGCCCCGACACTGCCACAGCCTCCCGCACCTGAAGACGCGACACTGCCGCAGCCTTCCGCACCTGAAGACCCGACACTGCCGCAGCCTTCCGCACCTGAAGACCCGACACTGCCGCAGCCTCCCACAATGCCACTGAGGGAGAGACAGATGAGCTGGGTGGTGGTGGTGAGAGATGTGAGGTAATTATGAACAGAAAGATAAGTAAGTAATTATCAAATGAAGTCACCAAATCGGGAAGGCTATGTAGCACCATCAAATGTGCGGGATAGTGAGAGGGCGCTAAATATCACCAAGGATGCCAATACTAAAGCAGAAACGCATATGGCGAACTATATCAAAAGTATACAATTTACCAAGAATTCTATCAAGGGACAAGTGATCGCGAGGGACGGTCGGAAAGCAAGACACACGCTCGTCCAGGAAGTCAGGACATTCAACAAGGATATGCACGACCGTAAGAGGCACAATGCAATAAAGAGCATGGCAGTGCTCCAATAAGTGACAGGGAGTTAAGCATCAATGGCCAATACACGACCTCGCCAGAGCCGTTTCCCATTGCCAGTTACAGTGGCAGGAGGAAGGCCATGAAGACACACAACTCTTAAGAATACGCAGTTTATCATCAGTAACAGAAGACCAACAATCCTGCCAACGGGTAAGGATGGAGGAATGAATAACAGGGTAAAAGTCGGAATAAGGAATACCTTTACGGGAGATGGGACAAGAGCGGACAGCTTCCCTGGCGGCAGCGTCCGAACGCTCATATAAGGACACACCAATATGGCTGGGAACCCAGCTAAACTCAACTGACTTAAATTTACTGGAAATAAGAAACAGCCAATGTTGAATCTCGACGACCACTGGATGGACCGGTTTAAAGGACCCAACAGCCACGAGGGCACTACGAGAGTCAACAACAACTACAAAGGAAGATTGACAACGAGAAAGCAGGACATAATAGCATAGAGAATAGCATAAAGTTCTGCTGTGAAGATGCTAGCCTCCGGAGGTAGGCGACACACACAAGTGTGGTCAGGAAAAACAACAGAGTAGCCTACACCATCTGCAGACTTAGACCCATTGGTGAAGATGGAAACAGCGGGAATGCGAAGAAAAGTGCTCAAGGAAAAGACGTTTCAGAACTGTAGGAGGGGTAAAAGCTTTAGTGATGCCAGTCAAGGTTGTACAAAAACTTCAGAAGGGGGACTCTCCACGGGAGCAAGGAAGGAACAATACGAGGAGAAATATTAGAAATATGCACTGATAGAGAATCCTGTAAGCGAGATAACCGGACAGAAAGAGGATGGTGGTGGTGAAGAGGAACAGGAACCACTGGAGGGGTAAAAGTTAAAGAACGACAGAGGCGAGAGGAAGGATGTTGCAAGGACCATACAAGATATCGATGACAGTAGCTAACACGGTGGTCCTGGAGAGATTGGAAGCCAGTGTCAACATACAAGCTGAGGGTGGAAGTCAAACGAAAGGCACCAGAGCTGAGGAGCAACCCAGTATGGTGCGATGCCTCAAGATGGCGAAGAGTAGAAAGAGAAGCAGACGAGTAAGCAGGGCAACCATAATCGAGTTGACACAGGACGAGAGACAATGTAAAGCGAGGAGAGTGCACCTATCCGCTACCCAAGAGATATGGGACAATACCTGAAGGAGGGTAACGGCATTAGAGCATTCAACTTGGAGGTAAGATATATGGGGCGACCAAGACAAACGAGTGTCAAAGATTAACTCCAAAAGCTTAGCGGAATCCTTGTACACAAGAGTGTGACCATAAAGCGACAAAGAGGGACGAAGAACAACACGCTTGAGTCAAAGTCATAGCACAAGTCTTAGACATAGAGAACCTGAAGCCATGCTCGGTGGCCCAAGACACGGCATCAATCGCAAGTTGAAACCGCCGTTGATGGAGAGGCAAATCATCACCCCGATGGCAAAGGGTAAGATCGTCGACATAGAGAGCGGAGAAGACGCCAGAAGTTAGAGAGGAAAGAAGACCATTGAGGGCAACCAAAAAAAATAGTAGTGCACAGAACACTACCTTGGGGCACATCCTCGTATTGCTGAAAAGAGACGGAGAGAGTGGCACCAAGCCTCACTCGAAAGGAACGACGAGAGAGGAACCTTTGGAGAAAGAGAGGGAGATTTCCACGAAGAACAAAAGAATGAAGTTGGGACAGAATATGATATTGCCAAGTGGTGTCGTAAGCCTTTTCCAAGTCAAAAAGGACGGCAACAACAGAGATCTTCGCAGCAAAAGCAGAATGAATATAGACCAAGTTCACCAGGACATCTGTTGTGCTGTGGCACTTGTGAAAACCAAATTGAGAAGGGGAGAGGAGGTGATGTTGTTCTAAGAACCACATCAGATGAATGTTAACCATACATTCAAAGAGTTTGCAGACACAACTCGTGAAGGCAATAAGGTGGAGGTCCTTATGGGATATGCCAAGAGACCCTGGTTTCCGAACAGGGAGGACAACGACATTGAGCCAGTCCTCAGGGACTGACGACGACCCCTAGACCCAATTATACAGACTCAGTAAATACTGAAACGTGCACGGGGGGGGGGGGGGATGACAAAGCATCTCATAATGAATGCCACCAGAGCCCGCCGCCGTAGAACTGCAGAGGGCCAGGGCAGACTAAAGTTCAGAGAGAGAAAGGATCATTACAGGGAAGTCTGAGGTGAGTGCAGAAATCTAAAGGACGGGATTCAAGGACAGGTTTATGAAGAAGGAAAGATTGAGGAAGATGAGAACCAGAGTTAACAGAAGAAAACTGGGACTCCAGTTCAGTCGCGACCTGCAACGGGTCCGTTACAAGAGTACCACGAAGGTGAAGGACCGGAGAGACATCGGGAATGAACTTACCCGCTCTCTTGAGGACACGCTTCCAGTTCTGCAGCAGAGGAGTTTCGGACGTAATGGGGGAAACACGAGACTTCCAATACTCACGCTTAGCTGTATGGATGGTCCTACAGGCCACCGCACTCGCTTTCCGAAACAAAAGAAAAGAATCAGTCGTCTGCCGGCCGCGGTGTCTCTTCCAGGCTGCACGCTTGCAGTGGACAGCACGAGCACAGTCCACATTCCACCAGGTAACGCACTTCCGTGGTCCCGGAGAGGAAGAGCGAGGAATAGAGCGGAGGGCAGCGTTGGAGACGGTGTCATGAAAAAGGAGGGCGCAAGGGAGAGGCAGAATGGAGAGGTCAGCGAGAGCAGCACTGTGGGTAAATAGGTTCCAGTCTGCCTTAGCAAACTGCCACTTAGGAAAGGAGAGGGGAGGGTGAAAAGAGAAAAATGTAACAAGGATGGGGAAATGGTCACTGCCATGGAGATCATCGAGCACCCGCCACGTGAAACCCGAGTAAAGAGACGATGAGCAGAGAGAAAGACCAAACTAAAGTAAACTAAAGTCTTTGAAAATGTAATAAGTTATTACGAAACACGTTCAAGTGTCGCGTCAGACTAGAAATAAAAATGAATTTTGGAGAACTGATTTTTCAATTACCATCGACAGTGAAAAGAACCATAAGAAATATTGAGAAAATTCGTGTTAGAATTATTAATCTTACTTTTTCGGTCATATTTAATAATATATGTCTACAGGAAAGACTGCTACCAAAATATACTATAATAAAATATATGCATAATACAAAAGTTTTTTTTCAAATTTAATTCGTCATAAATCAGGTGCCATTGATGTTTTTACATTGTAGGGCATCAAAAGTTCCGTTAAAGTTGTAGCCACCAGACTGAGCCCAGTGATCCCTGACTGCTCTCACTCACATCTTAACCTTCCCGATCCTGTCCTTATATAGCTTGTAAATATATATAGTACATAAACAAAAATATATTATCTAATCTTAAGATTCCTTTGTGGTTGTTAGGTCAGGACTTTTCTTCTATTATAGCAGATAATTGTCTTTAATAATTTTTCCAAGCACTTGGCACATGTTAATAATTTCGTTTGAAGCCTCACCTTGAATAGTATTGTCCATACCTGACACCTAGACATGTACAGGTTCTCTATGCTCTTGTTCAGATCAAGCTTTGTCATCAGGAGTTTTTACCTCCTATGTTCTAATTTTTGTGCGCATGCCGAACGGTGTTAATATTCCGCACACCTGAGCATCTTTTAATGTTTATTATGCAATTTCTCATGGAAGCCTTGAATGTATTGAATGCCCAAGAGGTCCTTTTCAATATCATTGTAACTATCTAGCTAGCCATAGCTTGTCGACAAGGGACGTCGACTTGGTAGCATGTCCGAGCGGTGTTAGTATTCAAACTGTACGACGGTTGGGATGTAGCCAATTACAATCAAGTAAACCTCTGACGTCATTGTCTACAGAGTGCTGGGACTGGCCAGTCCGGTGACCAGTGTCTCAAGAACCATACATATACAAGAAGGTAATTAATAGAGGGAGGGAGGGGCTAGGGAAGGGGGTGAGAGAGGGAGGGCTAGGGAAGGGGGTGAGAGAGGGAGGGCTAGGGAAGGGGGTGAGAGAGGGAGGGCTAGGGAAGGGGGTGAGGGAGGGAGGGCTAGGGAAGGGGGTGAGGGAGGGAGGGCTAGGGAAGGGGGTGAGGGAGGGAGGGCTAGGGAAGGGGGTGAGGGAGGGAGGGCTAGGGAAGGGGGTGAGCGAGGGAGGGCTAGGGAAGGGGGCGAGGGAGGGAGGGCTAGGGAAGGGGGTGAGAGAGGGAGGGCTAGGGAAGGGGGTGAGGGAGGGAGGGCTAGGGAAGGGGGTGAGGGAGGGAGGGCTAGGGAAGGGGGTGAGGGAGGGAGGGCTAGGGAAGGGGGTGAGGGAGGGAGGGCTAGGGAAGGGGGTGAGAGAGGGAGGGCTAGGGAAGGGGGTGAGGGAGGGAGGGCTAGGGAAGGGGGTGAGGGAGGGAGGGCTAGGGAAGGGGGTGAGGGAGGGAGGGCTATGGAAGGGGGTGAGGGAGGGAGGGCTAGGGAAGGGGGTGAGGGAGGGAGGGCTAGGGAAGGGGGTGAGAGAGGGAGGGCTAGGGAAGGGGGTGAGGGAGGGAGGGCTAGGGAAGCGGGTGAGAGAGGGAGGGCTAGGGAAGGGGGTGAGAGAGGGAGGGCTAGGGAAGGGGGTGAGGGAGGGAGGGCTAGGGAAGGGGGTGAGGGAGGGAGGGCTAGGGAAGGGGGTGAGGGAGGGAGGGCTAGGGAAGGGGGTGAGGGAGGGAGGGCTAGGGAAGGGGGTGAGGGATGGAGGGATAGGGAAGGGGGTGAGAGGGAGGGAGGGATAGGGAAGGGGGTGAGGGAGGGAGGGCTAGGGAAGGGGGTGAGGGAGAGAAGAGGATTGGATTGTAGGAGGATTGACTGGGAAAAAATAAATGTAGACCTTGCAACCATTCAATGGGAGACGGTCTAAAGCGACAAAACTCCCACACAGGGAATAGCTCAACTGACAGCTGAAGCTTACAAGGTCTGCTTGAAGCACGTGCCTGTGAGGAGGGGCAGAAAGAGGACCACTCTAGACAGAGAACGCAGACGACTGTACAGGAGAAGGAAAAAAATAACGGAAATGCTTCGGCAGACACAACTATCACAAGCAAGGAAAACAAGCCTAAGCAGGGAGATTGAGGAAATAGAACAAACGTTGAAGCGATCATATGAGTCTGAGGAAATGGAATTGGAACAGAAAGCTATACAAGAGATAAGGAAAAATCCAAAATATTTTTTCACATACGCAAAATCAAAATCCAAAACCTCGACCAGTATTGAACCGTTAATTACAACTGAAGGTACGTACACAGACGACAACAAAGAGATTAGTGACATTCTAATAAGCCAGTATGAGGCTATGTTTAGCACACCAATAAACAACATGAAAGTTGATGACCCAGACAGCTTCTTTATGAATGACATTCAAGCTGCAGATAATATAACGGATATTACCACAAACTCGGAAGACTTTGAAAGAGAAATTGACAATATGCCTATGCACTCAGCTCCTGGGCCTGACTCATGGAATTCAATATTCATAAAGAAATGTAAAGTACCAGTTGCGAGAGCACTCAGCGTAATATGGAGAAAGAGCTTGGATACAGGGGAGATACCAGCAGCACTTAAATCTGCAGATGTAGCACAAGGGGGGAAGTAAAGCCTTGGCAAAAAATTATAGGCCAGTTGCACTAACATCACACATAATAAAGTGTTTGAAAGAGTGATTAGATATCAAATTTCTAGTTTTATGGAAAACAATGAATTGCACAATCCAGGACAACATGGATTTAGAGCGGGAAGATCCTGTCTGTCACAGTTACTCAACCACTATGACAAAATCACAGAAGCCCAAGAAGAAAAGCAAAATGCAGATGTTGTATACACATACTTTGCAAAGGCGTTCGACAAATGTGACCATGGGGTGATAGCTCACAAAATGAGGTCAATGGGAATAACTGGAAAAGTAGGACGCTGGATACTCAATTTCCTGTCGAACAGAACACAAAGAGTAACAGTCAATCAGATAAAATCGAGTCCAAGCGATGTTAAAAGCTCTGTACCTCAAGGTACAGTCCTTGCACCGCTACTGTTTCTTATTCTCATATCTGATATAGACAAAAATACACATCACAGCTTCGTGTCGTCCTTTGCAGATGACACAAAAATCAGCATGAAAATTACCTCTGCTGAAGACATTGAAAAACTACAAGCAGATGTCAACAAAGTTTTCGATTGGGCAGCAGAAAATAACATGATGTTTAACAGTGATAAATTTCAGGTACTCAGGTACGGCAAAAATGAGGATCTGAAACATAATACAGGGTACAAAACACAATCGAATCTTCCCATAGTAGAAAAACAGCATGTCAAGGATTTGGGAATAATGATGTCCGACGATCTAACGTTTAGGGAGCATAACCAAGCAAATATCGCGTCAGCAAGAAAAATGATCGGATGGATTACGAGAACTTTCAAATCCAGGGATCCCATCACAATGGTTGTACTCTTCAAGTCACTTGTGTTGTCCCGTCTCGAGTACTGCTCAGTACTCACTTCCCCCTTCAGAGCAGGAGAGATTGCTGAAATAGAGGGAATACAGAGAACGTATACGGCACGCATAGACGAGATAAAACACCTAAATTATTGGGATCGTCTCAAAACTCTCCAAATGTACTCTCTAGAAAGGAGACGAGAGAGATACCAAATAATATACACATGGAAAATACTGGAGGGCCAGGTCCCAAATCTACACAGTAAAATAATAACGTACTGGAGTGAACGACATGGAAGAAAATGCAGAATAGAACCAGTGAAGAGCAGAGGTGCCATAGGCACAATTAGAGAACACTATAAAAATCAGAGGTCCGCGGTTGTTCAACGTCTTCCCAGCGACTATAAGAAATATTGCCGGAACAACCGTGGACGTCTTCAAGAGAAAACTGGACTGTTTTCTAAGAGAAGTTCCGAACCAACCGGGCTGTGGTGGGTATGTGGGCCTGCGGGCCGCTCCAAGCAACAGCCTGGTGGACCAAACTCTCACAAGTCGAGCCTGGCCTCGGGCCGGACTTGGGGAGTAGAACTCCCAGAACCCCATCAACCAGGTATCAACCAGGGAGGGGCTAGGGAAGGGGGTGAGGGAGGGAGAGATAGGGAAAGGGGGGTGAGGGAAGGATAGGGAAGGGGGGTGAGGGAGGGAGGGCTAGGGAAGGGCGTGAGGGAGGGAGGGATAGGGAAGGGGGTGAGGGAGGGAGGGCTAGGGAAAGGGGGGTGAGGGAGGGAGGGCTAGGGAAGGGGGTGAGGGAGGGAGGGATAGGGAAGGGGATGAGGGAGGGAGGGCTAGGGAAGGGCGTGAGGGAGGGAGGGCTAGGGAAGGGGGGTGAGGGAGGGAGGGCTAGGGAAGGGGGTGAGGGAGGGAGGGATAGAGAAGGGCGTGAGGGTGGGAGGGCTAGGGAAGGGGGTGAGGGAGGGAAGGGGGGTGAGGGAGGGAGGGCTAGGGAAAGGGGGGTGAGGGAGGGAGAGATAGGGAAAGGGGGGTGAGGGAGGGATAGGGAAGGGGGTAAGGGAGGGAGGGATAGGGAAAGGGGGGTGAGGGAGGGAGAGATAAGGAAGGGAGTGAGGGAGGGAGAGATAAGGAAGGGGGTGAGGGAGGGAGGGATAAGGAAGGGGGTGAGGGAGGGAGGGATAAGGAAGGGGGTGAGAGAGGGAGGGAGAGATAAGGAAGGGGGTGAGGGAGGGAGAGATAAGGAAGGGGGTGAGGGAGGGAGAGATAAGGAAGGGGGTGAGGAAGGGAGAGATAAGGAAGGGGGTGAGGAAGGGAGAGATAAGGAAGGGGGTGAGAGAGGGAGGGATAAGGAAGGGGGTGAGAGAGGGAGGGAGAGATAAGGAAGGGGGTGAGGGAGGGAGAGATAAGGAAGGGGGTGAGGGAGGGAGAGATAAGGAAGGGGGTGAGGGAGGGAGAGATAAGGGAGGGGTGAGGGAGGGAGAGATAAGGAAGGGGGTGAGGGAGGGAGAGATAAGGAAGGGGTGAGGGAGGGAGAGATAAGGAAGGGGGTGAGAGAGGGAGGGATAAGGAAGGGGGTGAGGGAGGGAGGGATAAGGAAGGGGGTGAGAGAGGGAGAGATAGGGGAGGGAGGGAGGGAAGGCAGGAAGGCCAGAGGGAGAGAGGCAGCTTTAAGTGTAGGGCGGGGGGGGGGGGGGGTCACGGGGCTGCTGCTGTGGTCTCCTGTGGTCCACCCTCCTCCTCTTGCTTCTTCCTCTACACACCTGCTGCCACCACACCTGAGGCTGGTAACATCTGTACACACCTGAGACTGGCACACCTGTACACACCTGAGGCTGGTAACATCTGTACACACCTGAGGCTGGCACACCCTGTACACACCTGAGGTTGGCACACCTGTACACACCTGAGACTGGCACACATGTACACACCTGAGACTGGCACACATGTACACACCTGAGGTTGGCACACCTGTACACACCTGAGACTGGCATACCTGTACACACCTGAGAGTGGCAACATCTGTACACACCTGAGGCTGGCAACACCTGTACACACCTGTGGCTGGTACACCTATACACACCTGTACACACCTGAGGCTGGCACACCTGTACACACCTGAGGCTGGCACACCCTGTACACACCTGAGGCTGGCACACCCTGTACACACCTGTGGCTGATACAAGTAAATACACGAGAGGCTAAAGTGGACTTGGCTGCCACACACGGGATCAGGGGCTTGGGAGTCAGGATCCGAGCCTCCCTGACCAAGAAGGGACGCCATTACGACCTACAACAATGCTTCAAGTGTTACAAGTATACACTCCACCAAGCAAGTAATTATCAAAGGAAGGCACCAAGCCGGGAAGGCTCTGTAGCACCATCAAATGTGCGGGATAGTGAGAGGGCGCTAAATATCACCAAGGATGCCAATACGAGAACAAAAACGCACAAGGTGAACGCTATCAAAGGTATCCGATTCACCAAGAATTCTGTCGAGGGACAAGTTACTGCGAGGGACGGTCGTGAAGCACGACACATTCGTCCTGGAAGTCAGGACATTGAACAAGGATATGCACGACCGTAAGAGGAACAATGCAGTTTGGACAATAAGGAGCAGGGCGGGGCTCCATTAAGTGCCCGTGAGTTAAAGGTGTATGACCAATATGTAACCTCGCCAGAGCCGTTTCCGGTGGTAGGAGGAAAGCCTCGCGTACACACTTCTCTTAAGAGCATGCAGTTTGTTACTAGTAACTGAAGACCAACGACCTGCCAACAGGCAAGGATGGAGGAATGAATAACTGGGTAAAAGTCGGAATTAGGATCACCTTTACGGGAGATGGGACAAGTGCGGATAGCCTCCTTAGCGACAACGTTCGCGCGCTCATTTTAGGACACACCAATATGGCTGGGAACCCAGCAAAACTCAATTGAAACCCAGTCTTAAATCTACCGGAGGTAAGAAACAACCAATGTTGAATTTCGATTACCACAGGATGGACTGGATTAAAGGACTCCAGAGCCATGTGGGCACCGCAAGAATCAACTAAAGAAACAACAAAGGTGGATAGACAGTGACAAAGCAGTTGACGAAGAGCATACAGAATATCATAACGTTCTGCCATGAAGATGTTAGTCTCCGGAGGCCGGCGACACATATAGGTGTGAGCAGGAAAACAACAGAGTAGCCAACACCGTCTGCAGACTTAGACCCATCGGTGAAGACGGAAATGGAGCAGGAGTGTGAAGAAAAGTGTTCAAGGAAAAGGTGATTGAGACCCATAGGAGGAGTAAAAGTTTTGGTCATGTGGGTCAGGGTTTTACAAAATTTAGCAAGGGGGGCCCTCCACGGGGGCAAGGACGGAACAATGCAAGGGCAAACATTGGTAACAGGAACCGAATAAGCATTTTGTAAGCAAGACAACCGTACAGAAAAACGTAGGTAGTGAAGGGGAACAAGAACCATAGGAGAGGTAACAGTCAAAACACGACATAGGCGAGAGTGAGGGTGTTGTAAGGACCGTGTAAGGTAGCGAAGACAGTAGCGATCACGGCGATCCTGTGGAGACAGGACGTCAGTTTCAACATACAGGCTGAGGGTAGGAGTCAAACGAAAGGCACCAGAGCTGTGGCGTAACCCAGTACGGAGCAGAGCGTCAAGATGGTGAAGAGTAGGAGGAGAAGCAGAGGAGTAAGTAGGACAACCATAATCGAGCTTAGACAGTACGAGAGATGAATGTAAAGGGAGAGGAGAGTGCGCCTATCAACTCCCCAAGAAGTTTGGGACAATACCTTAAGTAAATTAAGGGCATTAGAACATTCAACTCAGAGGTAAGAGATATGGGGTGACCAAGACAAACGAGTGTCAAAGATTAGCCCCAAAAGCTTAGCAGAATCTTTGTACAAAAGGGAATGACCATAAAGCAAAAGAGGGGCATGAAGAAAGACCTGCTTCCGATTAAAAGTCATGGCACAAGTTTTAGTTGTAGAGAGCTTGAAGCCATGATTAGTGGCCCAAGACGACACGGTATCAATCGCAAGTTGAAGCCACAGGTGAAGGAAAGGCGAATCATCACCTGGACAGCAGAGGTTAAAATCATCGATATAGAGAGCTGTGAAGATGCCAGAAAGAAGGAAAGTAGACCATTGTGGGCACCCAGGAAAAAGAGTAGTGCTCAGAACACTAACTTGGGGCACACCTTTGTATTGCCAAAAAGAGGCAGAGAGAGTGGCACCAAGCCTTACTCTAAAGGAACGATTAGAGTGGAAGCTTTGTAGGAAGAGAGAAAGATTACCACGAAGATCAAAAGAACGGAGTTGGGACAGAATGTGGTATCTCCAGGTTGTGTCATAAGACTTTTCCAGGTCAAAAAGGACGGCAACAACGGAGGTCTTCGCAGCAAAAGCAGTACTAATATAGACCTCCAACCTCACCAAGACATCAGTCGTGCTGCGGCACTTGTGAAAACCAAATTGAGAAGGGAAGAGGTGGTGATGGTGTTCCAAGAACCACATCAGATGGACATTGACCATTTGTTCAAAGAGTTTGCAGATGCAACTCATGAGAGCAACGGGGCAGAAGTCCTTTAGGGATGTCCCTAGAGACCCTGATTTTCGAATAGGAAGAACAACCACATCAAACCAGTCCTCAGGGACTGACGACGACTCCCAGATACGGTTATACAGATTCAGTAAAGACGGAGATGCACATGGAGGGAGAAGGCAAAGCATCTCATAATGAATGTCATCTGAGCCTGCTGCCGTAGAACCGCAGAGGGCCAGAGCAGAGTGAAGTTCAGAGAGAGAGAAGGGATTGTTATAGGGAAGTCGGATATTAGTGCAGAAATCTAAGGGACGAGATTCAAGAATGGGCTTATGAATAAGGAAAGATTGAGGAAGATAAGAACCAGCTAACGGTCGAAAAGTGGTAACCGAGTTCGGTCGCGACCATCCCTGGGTCCGCCACAAGAGTACCATGGAGGTGAAGGACTGGCGAGACATCTGGAACAAACTTACACGCTATCTTGCAGATTTACTTCCAGATCTGAGGCAGAGGCATGTCGAACGTAATGGTGGAGACATAAGATTTCCAACTCTAATGTTTAGCTGTACGGATGGTCCTACGGGCCACCGCACTCGCCTTCCGAAATGAAATAAAAGAAGCAGCCGTCTGCCGGCGTCGGTGTTTCTTCCAGGCTGCACGCTTACAGCGGACAGCCCGAGCACAGTCCCCATTCCACCAGGGAACGCACTTCCGCGTGTCCCGGGAGGTAGAGTGAGGATGAGAGCGGAGGGCAGCATCAAATATGGTGTCATGAAAAAGGAGGAGAGCTCAATTGAGAGGAAGAGCGGAGTAGTCGGAAAGAGTAGCACGGAGGGCGAATAGGTTCCAGTCAGCCTTAGCAAAGTGCCACCTAGGGAAGGAGAAGGGAGGGCGAAAAGAGAAAAAGGTAACAAGGATGGGGAAATGGTCACTCTTATGGAGGTCATCAAGACCCCGCCATGTGAAATCTAATTAAACAGAAGACGAGCAGAGAGAAAGATCAAGACAGGAGAGGGTGCGAGTCTACATGGTCCTCATCCTTCTTCGTCCCTCACACTTTTACAAGCCCTTGGACATTAAAGCTTAACTATATTTAACCCTTATTAACAACTTATGTGTTGATGGGTATTACCTGTGTAGGTGGGGGTCCAGTTGGTGGCCCCTGGTGTGATGGGAGTCCAGTTGGTGGCCCCTGGTGTGATGGGGGTCCAGTTGGTGGCCCCTGGTGTGATGGGGGTCCAGTTGGTGGCCCCTGGTGTGATGGGGGTCCAGTTGGTGGCCCCTGGTGTGGTGGGGGTCCAGTTGGTGGCCCCTGGTGTGGTGGGGGTTCAATTGTTGACCCCCAGTGTTGTGGGGGTGCAGCTGTGGGCCCCCAGTGTTGTGGGGGTGCAGCTGTGGGCCCCCGGGGTGTTGCGGAGGGAGGTGTTGAGGAGCGGACCCTGAGGCCATGATGGGCCACCAGGAGACGCTGGCAGGCCGGTGGTGGGAGGTGAAGACCAGGTGGTGACCACTGGTGCCATGACCCGCCCCTACCTGAGGGCGGCCGTGGGTGGCCAGAGGCGCCGCCCACACTTACCCACGGTAGGGGGGGCTGAGGGCCTCATCTCCTCAGCTTACTGCACTCACGTTGTCTCGCCTCACTCACTCACTGCCATCAAACATCGCACTCATCACATTATCGCCCTGAGTGATTCTTGCTGCCCGAAGCTCCTAGTTTACTGTGCACCCTATACTCATGCTGTGAGCGGTAGTATTGTGCACCGTATACTGATGGTGTGAGCGGTAGTATTGTGCACCGTATACTGATGGTGTGAGCGGTAGTATTGTGCACCGTATACTGATGGTATGAGCGGTAGCACAAGACCAATACAATAACATTAGAGGAGAGAGAAGGTGTGTATCAGCCCACACCACCAACAATAAGGTGTCCTTCAGAGGTGATAATGTGAGGTGGTCACCCAGATGTTCCGCTCCGGTACCTGAGTGTTCACAGTTAATCACTGCACATTAGTGGTCGGCTTGACCGCTATTACGGAACTGTTTTAGCGTGAGCCATGTTGCTCACTCACATACAACGTTGTTCATTGTTGTTATTAGTCTTCCCTCTCACGGCCCGACCACTTGGGCTGGACGGTAGGGCGACGGTCTTGCGTCATGCAGGTCGGCGTTCAATCCCCGACCGTCCACAAATGGTTGGGCACCATTCCTTTCCCTCGTCCCATCCCAAATCCTGATCCTGACCCCTTCCCAGTGTTATATAGTCGTAATGGCTTGGCGCTTTCCCCCTAATAGTTCCCTGCCCTTCACACTGCAATGTTTGTTCCTTAACTTCCTGTAGCAGGTGTGTGGTGGAGGGAGGAAGGGAGGCAGGCAGGTGTGTGGTGGAGGGAAGGAGGCAGGCAGGTGTGTGGTGGAGGGAGGGAGGCAGGCAGGTGTGTGGTGGAGGGAGGGAGGCAGGCAGGTGTGTGGTGGAGGGAGGGAGGCAGGCAGGCAAGTGTGTGGTGGAGGGAGGGAGGCAGGTGTGTGGTGGAGGGAGGGAGGCAGGTGTGTGGTGGAGGGAGGGAGGCAGGTGTGTGGTGGAGGGAGGGAGGCAGGTGTGTGGTGGAGGGAGGGAGGCAGGCAGGTGTGTGGTGGAGGGAGGGAGCGAGGCAGGTGTGTGGTGGAGGGAGGGAGGGAGGCAGGTGTGTGGTGGAGGGAGGGAGGCAGGTGTGTGGTGGAGGGAGGGAGGCAGGTGTGTGGTGGAGGGAGGGAGGGAGGCAGGTGTGTGGTGGAGGGAGGGAGCGAGGCAGGTGTGTGGTGGAGGGAGGGAGGGAGGCAGGTGTGTGGTGGAGGGAGGGAGGGAGGCAGGTGTGTGGTGGAGGGAGGGAGGCAGGTGTGTGGTGGAGGGAGAGAGGCAGGCAGGTGTGTGGTGGAGGGAGCTAGGCAGGCAGGTGTGTGGTGGAGGGAGGGAGGCAGGTGTGTGGTGGAGGGAGCGAGGCAGGCAGGTGTGTGGTGGAGGGAGCGAGGCAGGCAGGTGTGTGGTGGAGGGAGCGAGGCAGGCAGGTGTGTGGTGGAGGGAGCTAGGCAGGCAGGTGTGTGGTGGAGGGAGCGAGGCAGGCAGGTGTGTGGTGGAGGGAGCGAGGCAGGCAGGTGTGTGGTGGAGGGAGCGAGGCAGGCAGGTGTGTGGTGGAGGGAGGGAGGCAGGCAGGTGTGTGGTGAAGGGAGGGAGGCAGGCAGGTGTGTGGTGGAGGGAGGGAGGCAGGCAGGTGTGTGGTGGAGGGAGGGAGGGAGGGAGGCAGGTGTGTGGTGGAGGGAGGGAGGGAGGCAGGTGTGTGGTGGAGGGAGGGAGGGAGGCAGGTGTGTGGTGGAGGGAGGGAGCGAGGCAGGTGTGTGGTGGAGGGAGGGAGGGAGGCAGGTGTGTGGTAGAGGGAGGGAGGCAGGTGTGTGGTGGAGGGAAGGAGGCAGGTGTGTGGTGGAGGGAGGGAGGGAGGCAGGTGTGTGGTGGAGGGAGGGAGCGAGGCAGGTGTGTGGTGGAGGGAGGGAGCGAGGCAGGTGTGTGGTGGAGGGAGGGAGGAAGGCAGGCAGGTGTGTGGTGGAGGGAGGGAGGGAGGCAGGCAGGTGTGTGGTGGAGGGAGGAAGGGAGGCAGGTGTGTGGTGGAGGGAGGGAGGGAGGCAGGTGTGTGGTGGAGGGAGGGAGGCAGGTGTGTGGTGGAGGGAGGGAGGCAGGTGTGTGGTGGAGGGAGGGAGGCAGGTGTGTGGTGGAGGGAGGGAGGGAGGCAGGTGTGTGGTGGAGGGAGGGAGGGAGGGAGGCAGGTGTGTGGTGGAGGGAGGGAGGGAGGGAGGCAGGTGTGTGGTGGAGGGAGGGAGGGAGGCAGGTGTGTGGTGGAGGGAGGCAGGTGTGTGGTTGAGGGAGGGAGGCAGGTGTGTGGTGGAGGGAGGGAGGCAGGTGTGTGGTGGAGGAAGGGAGGGAGGCAGGTGTGTGGTGGAGGGAGGGATGGAGGGAGGCAGGTGTGTGGTGGTGGGACGGATGGAGGGAGGCAGGTGTGTGGTGGAGGGAGGGATGGAGGGAGGCAGGTGTGTGGTGGAGGGAGGGATGGAGGGAGGCAGGTGTGTGGTGGAGGGAGGGAGGCAGGTGTGTGGTGGAGGGAGGGAGGGAGGGAGGCAGGTGTGTGGTGGAGGGAGGGAAGGAGGCAGGTGTGTGGTGGAGGGAGGGAGGGAGGTGGGCAGGTGTGTAGTGGAGGGAGGGAGGGAGGCAGGTGTGTGGTGGAGGGAGGGAGGGAGGGAGGCAGGTGTGTGGTGGAGGGAGGGAGGGAGGCAGGTGTGTGGTGGAGGGAGGGAGGGAGGCAGGTGTGTGGTGGAGGGAGGGAGGCAGGTGTGTGGTGGAGGGAGGGAGGCAGGTGTGTGGTGGAGGGAGGGAGGGAGGTGCAGCCTGTGGTGGAGGGAGGGAGGGAGGTGGGCAGGTGTGTGGTGGAGGGAGGGAGGGAGGGAGGCAGGTGTGTGGTGGAGGGAGGGAGGGAGGGAGGCAGGTGTGTGGTGGAGGGAGGCAGGTGTGTGGTGGAGGGAGGGAGGGAGGGAGGCAGGTGTGTGGTGGAGGGAGGGAGGGAGGCAGGTGTGTGGTGGAGGGAGGTGGGCAGGTGTGTGGTGGAGGGAGGTGGGCAGGTGTGTGGTGGAGGGAGGGAGGGAGGTGGGCAGGTGTGTGGTGGAGGGAGGGAGGGAGGGAGGCAGGTGTGTGGTGGAGGGAGGGAGGGAGGGAGGCAGGTGTGTGGTGGAGGGAGGGAGGGATACAGGTGTGTGGTGGAGGGAGGGAGGGAGACAGGTGTGTGGTGGAGGGAGGGAGACAGGTGTGTGGTGGAGGGAGGGAGGGAGGCAGGTGTGTGGTGGAGGGAGGGAGGGAGACAGGTGTGTGGTGGAGGGAGGGAGGGAGACAGGTGTGTGGTGGAGGGAGGGAGGCAGGTGTGTGGTGGAGGGAGGGAGGGAGACAGGTGTGTGGTGGAGGGAGGGAGACAGGTGTGTGGTGGAGGGAGGGAGGCAGGTGTGTGGTGGAGGGAGGGAGGGAGACAGGTGTGTGGTGGAGGGAGGGAGACAGGTGTGTGGTGGAGGGAGGGAGGCAGGTGTGTGGTGGAGGGAGGGAGGGAGACAGGTGTGTGGTGGAGGGAGGGAGACAGGTGTGTGGTGGAGGGAGGGAGGCAGGTGTGTGGTGGAGGGAGGGAGGGAGACAGGTGTGTGGTGGAGGGAGGGAGGCAGGTGTGTGGTGGAGGGAGGGAGGCAGGTGTGTGGTGGAGGGAGGGAGGCAGGTGTGTGGTGGAGGGAGGGAGGCAGGTGTGTGGTGGAGGGAGGGAGGGAGGGAGGCAGGTGTGTGGTGGAGGGAGGGAGGCAGGTGTGTGGTGGAGGGAGGGAGGGAGACAGGTGTGTGGTGGAGGGAGGGAGGCAGGTGTGTGGTGGAGGGAGGGAGGGAGACAGGTGTGTGGTGGAGGGAGGGAGGCAGGTGTGTGGTGGAGGGAGGGAGGGATACAGGTGTGTGGTGGAGGGAGGGAGGGAGACAGGTGTGTGGTGGAGGGAGGGAGGCAGGTGTGTGGTGGAGGGAGGGAGGGAGACAGGTGTGTGGTGGAGGGAGGGAGGCAGGTGTGTGGTGGAGGGAGGGAGGGAGACAGGTGTGTGGTGGAGGGAGGGAGGCAGGTGTGTGGTGGAGGGAGGGAGGCTGGTGTGTGGTGGAGGGAGGGAGGGAGACAGGTGTGTGGTGGAGGGAGGGAGGCAGGTGTGTGGTGGAGGGAGGGAGGGAGGGAGGCAGGTGTGTGGTGGAGGGAGGGAGGCAGGTGTGTGGTGGAGGGAGGGAGGCAGGTGTGTGGTGGAGTAACAGTAAACAGGGAAGTACTTGCGGCCAGACACATCAAGACTTGGTCGATATCCCCCCCCCCCTCTCACTCTCACTCCCTCCCCCCCCCTCACTCTCACTCCCTCGCTCTCACTCCCTCGCTCTCACACTCACTCTCTCACACTCACTCTCTCACACTCACTCTCTCACACTCACTCTCTCACACTCACTCTCTCACACTCACTCTCTCACACTCACTCTCTCACACTCACTCTCTCACACTCACTCTCTCACACTCACTCTCTCACACTCACTCTCTCACACTCACTCTCTCACACTCACTCTCTCACACTCACTCTCTCACACTCACTCTCTCACACTCACTCTCTCACACTCACTCTCTCACTCTCACTCTCTCACTCTCACTCTCTCACTCTCACTCTCTCACTCTCACTCTCTCACTCTCACTCTCTCACTCTCACTCTCTCACTCCCTCCTGCTTGATGGGGTTCTGGGAGTTGTTCTACTCTCACTCCCTCCTGCTTGATGGGGTTCTGGGAGTTGTTCTACTCCCCAAGCCCGGCCCGAGGCCAGGCTTGACTTGTGAGAGTTTGGTCCACCAGGCTGTTGCTTGGAGCGGCCCACAGGTCCCAACCCGTTCTCGCAAATTCGTAAAGTCAATATTGACTTTATTAACTACGTGCATAGGTGATATACTAAACATAATAGATAACCTTAAAAAGATTCATAGAAAACACCGACCTTACCTAACCTTGTTAGTATCTTAAGATAAGCATCTTATTGCTTCGTAATTACAATTATTACTTAACCTATACCTATTATAGGTTAGGTAAGAATTGTAATTACGAAGCAATAAGATGCTTATCTTAACATACTAAGTAGGTTAGGTAAGGTCGGTGTTTTCTATGAAGCTTTTCAAGGGAAACTATTATGTTAAGTATGTCACCTATGCACATATTTAATAAGTCAATATTGACTTATTAAATTTGCGAGAACGGGTTGTAGGTCCACATACCCACCACAGCCTGCTTGATCCGACACTCCTTGAAGAACACTAGTTTTCTCTTGAAGATGTCCACGGTTGTTCCGGCAATATTTCTTATGCTCGCTGGGAGGACGTTGAACAACCGCGGACCTCTGATGTTTATACAGTGTTCTCTGATTGTGCCTATGGCACCTTTGCTCTTCACTGGACCTCTGATGTTTATACAGTGTTCTCTGATTGTGCCTATGGCACCTCTGCTCTTCACTGGTTCTATTCTGCATTTTCTTCCATATCGTTCACTCCAGTACGTTGTTATTTTACTGTGTAGATTTGGGACCTGGCCCTCCAGTGTTTTCCGCGTGTATATTATTTGGTATCTCTCTCGTCTCCTTTCTAGTGAGTACATTTGGAGAGTTTTCAGACGATCCCAGTAATTTAGGTGCTTTATCGTGTCTATTGAAAGTTTTTGTAATCCATCCGATCATTTTTCTGGCTGACGCGATATTTGCTTCTGTATGTTCCCTAAACGTTAGGTCGTCAGACATCATTATTCCCAAATCATTGACATGCTGTTTTCCTAGTATGGGCAGACTTGACTGTGTTTTGTACTCTGTGTTATGTTTAAGATCCTCATTTTTACCGTACCTGAGTACCTGGAATTTATCACTGTTAAACATCATGTTTAACTGATTTTTTACTCCGTCTGCTGCTCAGTCGAAAACTTTATTTATATCTGCTGGAAGTTTTTCAATGTCTTCAGCAGAGGTAATTTTCATGCTGATTTTTGTGCCATCTGCAAAGGATGATACGAAGCTGTGCCTTGTATTTGAGTCTATATCTGATATGAGAATAAGGAAAAGCAGTGGTGCAAGGACTGTGCCCTGAGGTACTGAGCTTTTAACTGCTCTTGGACTCGATTTTATATGGTTGACTGTTACTCTTTGTGTTCTGTTCGACAGAAAACTGAGTATCCATCGTCCTACTCTACCAGTTATTCTCATTGACCTCAGTTTGTGTGGTATCACTCCATGGTCACATTTGTCGAATGCGTTTGCAAAGTGCGTGTATACGACATCTGCATTCTATTTTTCATCTAATGCCTCAATGATTTTGTCATAATGGTCAAGTAGCTGTGAGAGGCATGATCTTCCTGCTCTATATCCATGTTGGCCTGGATTGTGGAGGTCATTGGTCTCCATGAAACTGGTAACCTGACTCCTGATCACTCTCTCAAATACTTTTATTATGTGGGACGTAGTTCAACTGGTCTATAATTCTTTGCCAATGCTCTGCTCCCTCCCTTGTGTAGAGGGGCAATGTCTGCTGCTTTAAGCGCATCTGGTATCTCCCCCGTGTCCAAGCTCTTCCTCCACACTATACTGAGTGCCTGTGCTACTGGCACTTTGCATTTCCTTAAAATATTGAATTCCATGAGTCTGGACCCGGGGCTGAGTGCATGGGCATGTTGTCAATTTCCCTTTCAAAATCTGCCACGCTCGTGTTGATATCAGTTATATTTACAGGGGATTAAATATCACGCATAAAGAAGGGAGCTCTCACACTAAGTCTCACTCCCTCGCTCTCACTCCCTCGCTCCCTCTCTCTCACTCCCTCCCTCTCACTCCCTCCCTCCCTCTCACTCACTCCCTCCCTCTCACTCACTCCCTCCCTCTCACTCACTCCCTCCCTCTCACTCACTCCCTCCCTCTCACTCACTCCCTCCCTCTCACTCACTCCCTCCCTCTCACTCCCTCCCTCCCTCTCACTCCCTCCCTCCCTCTCACTCCCTCCCTCCCTCTCACTCCCTCCCTCCCTCTCACTCCCTCCCTCCCTCTCACTCCCTCCCTCCCTCTCACTCCCTCCCTCCCTCTCACTCCCTCCCTCCCTCTCACTCCCTCCCTCCCTCTCACTCACTCCCTCCCTCTCACTCACTCCCTCCCTCTCACTCACTCCCTCCCTCTCACTCACTCCCTCCCTCTCACTCACTCCCTCCCTCTCACTCACTCCCTCCCTCTCACTCACTCCCTCCCTCTCACTCACTCCCTCCCTCTCACTCACTCCCTCCCTCTCACTCACTCCCTCCCTCTCACTCACTCCCTCCCTCTCACTCACTCCCTCCCTCTCACTCACTCCCTCCCTCTCACTCACTCCCTCCCTCTCACTCACTCCCTCCCTCTCACTCACTCCCTCCCTCTCACTCACTCCCTCCCTCTCACTCACTCCCTCCCTCTCACTCACTCACTCCCTCCCTCTCACTCACTCCCTCCCTCTCACTCACTCCCTCCCTCTCACTCACTCCCTCCCTCTCACTCCCTCCCTCGCTCTCACTCCCTCCCTCGCTCTCACTCCCTCGCTCTCACTCCCTCCCTCTCACTCCCTCGCTCTCACTTCCTCGCTCTCACTCCCTCCCTCTCACTCCCTCCCTCTCACTCCCTCGCTCTCACTCCCTCGCTCTCACTTCCTCGCTCTCACTTCCTCGCTCTCACTTCCTCGCTCTCACTCCCTCGCTCTCACTCCCTCGCTCTCACTCCCTCGCTCTCACTTCCTCGCTCTCACTTCCTCGCTCTCACTCCCTCGCTCTCACTTCCTCGCTCTCACTTCCTCGCTCTCACTTCCTCGCTCTCACTCCCTCGCTCTCACTCTTCACTCTCACACTCACTACGTTGCTCTCACACTCACTCTCAGTCCCTCACTATTAATGCCTCACTCTCACTCTCACTCTCACTCTCACACGCATACTTGCTAACATTCATGCTCGCTCCCTCATACTCTGTGTCACTATAGTGTATACCCCAGGGTGACGGTGGTGTAGTGTACCCCAGGGTGACGGTGGTGTAGTATACCCCAGGGAGACGGAGGTGTAGTATACCCCAGGGTGACGGTGGTGTAGTATACCCCAGGGTGACGGTGGAGTAGTATACCCCAGGGTGACGGTGGAGTAGTATACCCCAGGGTGACGGTGGTGTAGTATACCCCAGGGTGACGGTGGTGTAGTATACCCCAGGGAGACGGAGGTGTAGTATACCCCAGGGTGACGGTGGTGTAGTATACCCCAGGGTGACGGTGGTGTAGTATACCCCAGGGAGACGGAGGTGTAGTATACCCCAGGGTGACGGAGGTGTAGTATACCCCAGGGTGACGGTGGTGTAGGGGTATACCCCAGGGAGACGGAGGTGTAGTATACCCCAGGGTGACGGTGGTGTAGTATACCCCAGGGTGACGGTGGAGTAGTATACCCCAGGGTGACGGTGGAGTAGTATACCCCAGGGTGACGGTGGTGTAGTATACCCCAGGGTGACGGTGGTGTAGTATACCCCAGGGAGACGGAGGTGTAGTATACCCCAGGGTGACGGAGGTGTAGTATACCCCAGGGTGACGGTGGTGTAGGGGTATACCCCAGGGAGACGGAGGTGTAGTATACCCCAGGGTGACGGTGGAGTAGTATACCCCAGGGTGACGGTGGAGTAGTATACCCCAGGGAGACGGAGGTGTAGTATACCCCAGGGTGACGGTGGTGTAGTATACCCCAGGGTGACGGTGGTGTAGTATACCCCAGGGTGACGGTGGTGTAGTATACCCCAGGGTGACGGTGGAGTAGTATACCCCAGGGTGACGGAGGTGTAGTATACCCCAGGGTGACGGTGGTGTAGTATACCCCAGGGTGACGGTGGTGTAGTATACCCCAGGGTGACGGTGGTGTAGTATACCCCAGGGTGACGGTGGTGTAGTATACCCCAGGGAGACGGAGGTGTAGTATACCCCAGGGTGACGGAGGTGTAGTATACCCCAGGGTGACGGTGGTGTAGTATACCCCAGGGAGACGGAGGTGTAGTATACCCCAGGGAGACGGAGGTGTAGTATACCCCAGGGTGACGGTGGTGTAGTATACCCCAGGGTGACGGAGGTGTAGTATACCCCAGGGTGACGGTGGTGTAGTATACCCCAGGGTGACGGTGGTGTAGTATACCCCAGGGTGACGGAGGTGTAGTATACCCCAGGGTGACGGTGGTGTAGTATACCCCAGGGAGACGGAGGTGTAGTATACCCCAGGGTGACGGTGGTGTAGTATACCCCAGGGTGACGGTGGTGTAGTATACCCCAGGGTGACGGTGGTGTAGTATACCCCAGGGTGACGGAGGTGTAGTATACCCCAGGGTGACGGTGGTGTAGTATACCCCAGGGAGACGGAGGTGTAGTATACCCCAGGGTGACGGTGGTGTAGTATACCCCAGGGTGACGGTGGAGTAGTATACCCCAGGGTGACGGTGGTGTAGTATACCCCAGGGTGACGGTGGTGTAGTATACCCCAGGGTGACGGTGGTGTAGTATACCCCAGGGTGACGGTGGTGTAGTATACCCCAGGGTGACGGTGGAGTAGTATACCCCAGGGTGACGGTGGTGTAGTATACCCCAGGGTGACGGTGGTGTAGTATACCCCAGGGTGACGGTGGAGTAGTATACCCCAGGGTGACGGTGGTGTAGTATACCCCAGGGTGACGGTGGAGTAGTATACCCCAGGGTGACGGAGGTGTAGTATACCCCAGGGTGACGGTGGTGTAGTATACCCCAGGGAGACGGAGGTGTAGTATACCCCAGGGTGACGGTGGTGTAGTATACCCCAGGGTGACGGTGGTGTAGTATACCCCAGGGTGACGGTGGTGTAGGGGTATACCCCAGGGTGACGGTGGTGTAGTATACCCCAGGGTGACGGTGGTGTAGTATACCCCAGGGTGACGGTGGTGTAGTATACCCCAGGGTGACGGTGGTGTAGTATACCCCAGGGTGACGGTGGTGTAGTATACCCCAGGGTGACGGTGGTGTAGTATACCCAAGGGTGACGGTGGTGTAGTATACCCCAGGGTGACGGTGGTGTAGTATACCCACCCCAGGGAGACGGTGGTGTAGTATACCCCAGGGTGACGGTGGTGTAGTATACCCCAGGGTGACGGTGGTGTAGTATACCCCAGGGTGACGGTGTAGTATACCCCAGGGTGACGGTGGTGTAGTATACCCCAGGGTGACGGTGGTGTAGTATACCCCAGGGTGACGGTGGTGTAGTATACCCCAGGGTGACGGTGGTGTAGTATACCCCAGGGTGACGGTGGTGTAGTATACCCCAGGGTGACGGTGGTGTAGTATACCCCAGGGTGACGGTGGTGTAGTATACCCCAGGGTGACGGTGGTGTAGTATACCCCAGGGAGACGGTGGTGTAGTATACCCCAGGGTGACGGTGGTGTAGTATACCCCAGGGAGACGGTGGTGTAGTATACCCCAGGGTGACGGTGGTGTAGTATACCCCAGGGAGACGGTGGTGTAGTATACCCCAGGGAGACGGTGGTGTAGTATACCCCAGGGAGACGGTGGTGTAGTATACCCCAGGGTGACGGAGGTGTAGTATACCCCAGGGTGACGGTGGTGTAGTATACCCCAGGGTGACCGTGGTGTAGTATACCCCAGGGTGACCGTGGTGTAGTATACCCCAGGGTGACCGTGGTGTAGTATACCCCAGGGTGACGGTGGTGTAGTATACCCCAGGGTGACGGAGGTGTAGTATACCGCAGGGTGACCGTGGTGTAGTATACCCCAGGGTGACGGTGGTGTAGTATACCCCAGGGTGACGGTGGTGTAGTATACCCCAGGGTGACGGTGGTGTAGTATACCCCAGGGTGACGGTGGTGTAGTATACCCCAGGGTGACGGTGGTGTAGTATACCCCAGGGTGACGGTGGTGTAGGGGTATACCCCAGGGTGACGGTGGTGTAGGGGTATACCCCAGGGTGACGGTGGTGTAGGGGTATACCCCAGGGTGACGGTGGTGTAGGGGTATACCCCAGGGTGACGGTGGTGTAGTATACCCCAGGGTGACGGTGGTGTAGTATACCCCAGGGTGACTGTGGTGTAGTATACCCCAGGGTGACGGTGGTGTAGTATACCCCAGGGTGACGGTGGTGTAGTATACCCCAGGGTGACGGTGGTGTAGTATACCCCAGGGTGACGGTGGTGTAGTATACCCCAGGGTGACGGTGGTGTAGGGGTATACCCCAGGGTGACGGTGGTGTAGGGGTATACCCCAGGGTGACGGTGGTGTAGGGGTATACCCCAGGGTGACGGTGGTGTAGGGGTATACCCCAGGGTGACGGTGGTGTAGGGGTATACCCCAGGGTGACGGTGGTGTAGGGGTATACCCCAGGGTGACGGTGGTGTAGGGGTATACCCCAGGGTGACGGTGGTGTAGGGGTATACCCCAGGGTGACGGTGGTGTAGGGGTATACCCCAGGGTGACGGTGGTGTAGGGGTATACCCCAGGGTGACGGTGGTGTAGGGGTATACCCCAGGGTGACGGTGGTGTAGGGGTATACCCCAGGGTGACGGTGGTGTAGGGGTATACCCCAGGGTGACGGTGGTGTAGGGGTATACCCCAGGGTGACGGTGTAGTATACCCCTGGGTGACGGTGGTGTAGTATACCCCAGGGTGACGGTGGTGTAGTATACCCCAGGGTGACGGTGGTGTAGGGGTATACCCCAGGGTGACGATGGTGTAGGGGTATACTACAATAGTATACTACACAGATAACGGAGACGGTTTACATAGTATACCTACACGGTATACTCTCCGCCTGCACCACCCACATTCCTGCACCTCCACTGACACCGGGTCAGTATCCGCTGGGGGGGGGGGGGCCACAGACCTGAGTCACAGAGGTGGGCCACAGACGTGAGTCACAGAGGTGGGCCACAGACGTGAGTCACAGAGGTGGGCCACAGACGTGAGTCACAGAGGTGGGCCACAAAGGTGAGTCACAGAGGTGGGCCACAGACGTGAGTCACAGAGGTGGGCCACAGACGTGAGTCACAGAGGTGGGCCACAAACGTGAGTCACAGAGGTGGGCCACAAAAGTGAGTCACAGAGGTGGGCCACAAAAGTGAGTCACAGAGGTGGGCCACAGACGTGAGTCACAGAGGTGGGCCACAGACGTGAGTCACAGAGGTGGGCCACAAAGGTGAGTCACAGAGGTGGGCCACAGACGTGAGTCACAGAGGTGGGCCACAGACGTGAGTCACAGAGGTGGGCCACAGACGTGAGTCACAGAGGTGGGCCACAGACGTGAGTCACAGAGGTGGGCCACAAAAGTGAGTCACAGAGGTGGGCCACAAAAGTGAGTCACAGAGGTGGGCCACAAACGTGAGTCACAGAGGTGGGCCACAAAAGTGAGTCACAGAGGTGGGCCACAAAAGTGAGTCACAGAGGTGGGCCACAGACGTGAGTCACAGAGGTGGGCCACAGACGTGAGTCACAGACGTGAGTCACAGAGGTGGGCCACAGACGTGAGTCACAGAGGTGGGCCACAGACGTGAGTCACAGAGGTGGGCCACAGACGTGAGTCACAGAGGTGGGCCACAGACGTGAGTCACAGAGGTGGGCCACAGACGTGAGTCACAGAGGTGGGCCACAGAGGTGAGTCACAGAGGTGGGCCACAGACGTGAGTCACAGAGGTGAGCCACAAAAGTGAGTCACAGAGGTGGGCCACAGACGTGAGTCACAGAGGTGGGCCACAGAGGTGAGTCACAGAGGTGGGCCACAAAAGTGAGTCACAGAGGTGGGCCACAGACGTGAGTCACAGAGGTGGGCCACAAAAGTGAGTCACAGAGGTGGGCCACAAAAGTGAGTCACAGAGGTGGGCCACAGAGGTGAGTCACAGAGGTGGGCCACAGACGTGAGTCACAGAGGTGAGCCACAAAAGTGAGTCACAGAGGTGGGCCACAGACGTGAGTCACAGAGGTGGGCCACAGAGGTGAGTCACAGAGGTGGGCCACAAAAGTGAGTCACAGAGGTGGGCCACAGACGTGAGTCACAGAGGTGGGCCACAAAAGTGAGTCACAGAGGTGGGCCACAAAAGTGAGTCACAGAGGTGGGCCACAGACGTGAGTCACAGAGGTGGGCCACAAAAGTGAGTCACACAGGTGGGCCACAAAAGTGAGTCACAGAGGTGGGCCACAGACGTGAGTCACAGAGGTGAGCCACAAAAGTGAGTCACAGAGGTGGGCCACAGACGTGAGTCACAGAGGTGGGCCACAAAAGTGAGTCAGAGGTGGGCCACAGACGTGAGTCACAGAGGTGGGCCACAAAAGTGAGTCACAGAGGTGGGCCACAGAAGTGGGCCACAGAGGTGATAGAGAGAGCACCAGGGAGGAGCGACGGCCACGGTGGCTGAAGCGGCACTGGCACTCCCACTGCCTGAGGCAGCCTCTATGTGGGAGAGTGTGGGCGGGAGGAGGAGGGAGAGTGTGGGCGGGAGAGGGAGGGAGAGTGTGGGCGGGAGGGGGAGGGAGTGTGTGGGCGGGAGGAGGAGGGAGAGTGTGGGCGGGAGAGGGAGGGAGAGTGTGGGCGGGAGGAGGAGGGAGAGTGTGGGCGGGAGAGGGAGGGAGAGTGTGGGCGGGAGGGGGAGGGAGAGTGTGGGCGGGAGGGGGAGGGAGAGTGTGGGCGGGAGGGGGAGGGAGAGTGTGGGCGGGAGGGGGAGGGAGAGTGTGGGCGGGAGGGGGAGGGAGTGTGTGGGCGGGAGGAGGAGGGAGAGTGTGGGCGGGAGAGGGAGGGAGAGTGTGGGCGGGAGGAGGAGGGAGAGTGTGGGCGGGCCACAAAAGTGAGTCACAGAGGTGGGCCACAAAAGTGAGTCACAGAGGTGGGCCACAAACGTGAGTCACAGAGGTGGGCCACAAAAGTGAGTCACAGAGGTGGGCCACAAAAGTGAGTCACAGAGGTGGGCCACAGACGTGAGTCACAGAGGTGGGCCACAGACGTGAGTCACAGACGTGAGTCACAGAGGTGGGCCACAGACGTGAGTCACAGAGGTGGGCCACAGACGTGAGTCACAGAGGTGGGCCACAGACGTGAGTCACAGAGGTGGGCCACAGACGTGAGTCACAGAGGTGGGCCACAGACGTGAGTCACAGAGGTGGGCCACAGAGGTGAGTCACAGAGGTGGGCCACAGACGTGAGTCACAGAGGTGAGCCACAAAAGTGAGTCACAGAGGTGGGCCACAGACGTGAGTCACAGAGGTGGGCCACAGAGGTGAGTCACAGAGGTGGGCCACAAAAGTGAGTCACAGAGGTGGGCCACAGACGTGAGTCACAGAGGTGGGCCACAAAAGTGAGTCACAGAGGTGGGCCACAAAAGTGAGTCACAGAGGTGGGCCACAGACGTGAGTCACAGAGGTGGGCCACAAAAGTGAGTCACACAGGTGGGCCACAAAAGTGAGTCACAGAGGTGGGCCACAGACGTGAGTCACAGAGGTGGGCCACAGACGTGAGTCACAGAGGTGGGCCACAAAGGTGAGTCACAGAGGTGGGCCACAAAAGTGAGTCAGAGGTGGGCCACAGACGTGAGTCACAGAGGTGGGCCACAAAAGTGAGTCACAGAGGTGGGCCACAAAAGTGAGTCACAGAGGTGGGCCACAAAAGTGAGTCACAGAGGTGGGCCACAGACGTGAGTCACAGAGGTGGGCCACAGACGTGAGTCACAGAGGTGGGCCACAGACGTGAGTCACAGAGGTGGGCCACAAAAGTGAGTCAGAGGTGGGCCACAAAAGTGAGTCACAGAGGTGGGCCACAAAAGTGAGTCACAGAGGTGGGCCACAGAGGTGGGCCACAGAGGTGGGCCACAGAGGTGGGCCACAGAGGTGGGCCACAGACGTGAGTCACAGAGGTGGGCCACAAAAGTGAGTCACAGAGGTGGGCCACAGAAGTGGGCCACAGAGGTGATAGAGAGAGCACCAGGGAGGAGCGACGGCCACGGTGGCTGAAGCGGCACTGGCACTCCCACTGCCTGAGGCAGCCTCTATGTGGGAGAGTGTGGGCGGGAGGAGGAGGGAGAGTGTGGGCGGGAGAGGGAGGGAGAGTGTGGGCGGGAGGGGGAGGGAGTGTGTGGGCGGGAGGAGGAGGGAGAGTGTGGGCGGGAGAGGGAGGGAGAGTGTGGGCGGGAGGAGGAGGGAGAGTGTGGGCGGGAGAGGGAGGGAGAGTGTGGGCGGGAGGGGGAGGGAGAGTGTGGGCGGGAGGGGGAGGGAGAGTGTGGGCGGGAGGGGGAGGGAGAGTGTGGGCGGGAGGGGGAGGGAGAGTGTGGGCGGGAGGGGGAGGGAGTGTGTGGGCGGGAGGAGGAGGGAGAGTGTGGGCGGGAGAGGGAGGGAGAGTGTGGGCGGGAGGAGGAGGGAGAGTGTGGGCGGGAGAGGGAGGGAGAGTGTGGGCGGGAGGGGGAGGGAGAGTGTGGGCGGGAGGGGGAGGGAGAGTGTGGGCGGGAGGGGGAGGGAGAGTGTGGGCGGGAGGGGGAGGGAGAGTGTGGGCGGGAGGGGGAGGGAGAGTGTGGGCGGGAGGGGGAGGGAGAGTGTGGGCGGGAGGGGGAGGGAGAGTGTGGGCGGGAGGGGGAGGGAGAGTGTGGGCGGGAGGGGGAGGGAGAGTGTGGGCGGGAGGGGGAGGGAGAGTGTGGGCGGGAGGGGGAGGGAGAGTGTGGGCGGGTGGGGGAGGGAGAGTGTGGGCGGGAGGGGGAGGGAGAGTGTGGGCGGGAGGGGAGGGAGAGTGTGGGCGGGAGGGGGAGGGAGTGTGTGGGCGGGAGGGGGAGGGAGAGTGTGGGCGGGAGGGGGAGAGAGAGTGTGGGCAGGAGGGGGAGGGAGAGTGTGGGCGGGAGGGGGAGGGAGAGTGTGGGCGGGAGGGGGAGGGAGAGTGTGGGCGGGAGGGGGAGGGAGAGTGTGGGCGGGAGGAGAAGGGAGAGTGTGGGCGGGAGGGGGAGGGAGAGTGTGGGCGGGAGGGGGAGGGAGAGTGTGGGCGGGAGGGGGAGGGAGAGTGTGGGCGGGAGGGGGAGGGAGAGTGTGGGCGGGAGGGGGAGGGAGAGTGTGGGCGGGAGGGGGAGGGAGAGTGTGGGCGGGAGGGGGAGGGAGAGTGTGGGCGGGAGGGAGAGTGTGGGCGGGAGGGGGAGGGAGAGTGTGGGCGGGAGGGGGAGGGAGAGTGTGGGCGGGAGGGGGAGGGAGAGTGTGGGCGGGAGGGGGAGGGAGAGAGTGGGCGGGAGGGGGAGGGAGAGTGTGGGCGGGAGGGGGAGGGAGAGTGTGGGCGGGAGGAGAAGGGAGAGTGTGGGCGGGAGGGGGAGGGAGAGTGTGGGCGGGAGGGGGAGGGAGAGTGTGGGCGGGAGGGGGAGGGAGAGTGTGGGCGGGAGGGGGAGGGAGAGTGTGGGCGGGAGGGGGAGGGAGAGTGTGGGCGGGAGGGGGAGGGAGAGTGTGGGCGGGAGGGGGAGGGAGAGTGTGGGCGGGAGGGGGAGGGAGAGTGTGGGCGGGAGGAGGAGGGAGAGTGTGGGCGGGAGGGGGAGGGAGAGTGTGGGCGGGAGGAGAAGGGAGAGTGTGGGCGGGAGGAGAAGGGAGAGTGTGGGCGGGAGGAGGAGGGAGAGTGTGGGCGGGAGAGGAGGGCCGGGAGAGAGTGAGGGGGGGGAGGGTGAGGGAGATTCCAGTACCAGATATCATCTTCCTTGGAGAATTCAATCTACCCAGTTTAAAATGGAGAATAGTAAACAATAACATCATAGCAGGAAGTCAACCTAGAAATAACCAACCACAGGTTGAGTCATAAATATTCATACTTCGCCCGAGTAAAACAGAAACAAGCAACACTTAGTGGGCCAGCCAGAGGCTTAGGGCCCGCGCAGGAATATCCCTGAAAAAAAAAAACACAGGTCGAGAACTACTGAGATTCTGTGACAAATTCTCGCTCAGTCAACAGATTACAGAACCAACTAGGAATGAGAACACCCTGGACCTGATATTCACGAACAATGATGAGCTAATCAGAGACATTACAATCTCAGACACTACGTACTCAGACCACAAGATCATTGAAGTGCAAACATTAATAACGGTAGTAGGCCCAAGGTTAACAACAAGCGAGACGGGCTATTCAATAAATTCAATTTTAATAATAAGAGAATAGACTGGGAGAAACTAAACAGGGAACTTACAAACAATCAATGAGAAAATGTTCTAAGTAATAAAAATCCTACACAAGGAATAGAAAACTGACTTCTGAAGCGTATTAAATCTGAAACATGTGTCTTTAAGGAAAGCCAGAAAGAGGTCCAACGAAGAAAGTGAACGCAGACGACACTAGAAAAGAAGAAAAAATAACGGAAATACTTAAGCAGACACGACTTTCCCTACAAAGAAGGGATAATTTAAACTGGGAAATTGAAGAAATGGAACAGAGACTGAAGCATTCCTATTAGACTGAAGAAAGACAACTAGAAGAGAAAGCTTTTCAAGAAATAAAGAAAAACCCAAAATATTTCTTTACATATGCGAAATCAAAAGCAAAAACCACTGCCAGTATTGGACCTATTCGTACAAGTGACGCTTGATACACTGAGGATGACAAAGAAATCAATGAAATCCTAAAAAAGCAGTATAAGGACATGTTCAGTACTCCAAAAGCACAGCATGAAAGCGGAAGATCCGGACAACTTCATTATGCATGTTATCAGTTATATTTACAGGGGGTTTGGATATCAACACGAGCGTGGCAGATTTTGGAAGAGAAATTGATATGCCCATGCACTTAGGCAGACATAGCCCCTCAACACAAGGGAGGGAAGCAAAGCATTGGCAAAGAATTATAGACCAGTTGCACTAACGTCCCACATAATAAAAGTATTTGAGAGAGTGATCAGGTGTCAAGTCACTAGTTTCATGGAAACCAATGACCTCCACAATCCAGGCCAACATGAATTCAGAGCAGGAAGATCATGCCTCTCACAGCTACTTGACCATTATGACAAAATCATTGAGGCATTAGATGAAAAATAGAATGCAGATGTCGTATACACGCACTTTGCAAACGCATTCGACAAATGTGACCATGGAGTGATACCACACAAACTGAGGTCAATGAGAATAACTGGTAGAGTAGGACGATGGATACTCAGTTTTCTGTCGAACAGAACACAAAGAGTAACAGTCAACCATATAAAATCGAGTCCAAGAGCAGTTAAAAGCTCAGTACCTCAGGGCACAGTCCTTGCACCACTGCTTTTCCTTATTCTCATATCAGATATAGACTCAAATACAAGGCACAGCTTCGTATCATCCTTTGCAGATGGCACAAAAATCAGCATGAAAATATCCTCTGTTGAAGATGCTGAAAAGCTTCAAGCAGATATTAATAAAGTTTTCGACAGGGCAGCAGACAATAACATGATGTTTAACAGTGATAAATTCCAGGTACTCAGATACGGTAAAAATGAGAAAATTAAATATAATACAGGGTACAAAACACAATCGAATCTGCCCATAGTAAGAAAGCAACATGTAAAGGATTTGGGAATAATGATGCCCGACGACCTAACGTTTAAGGAGCATAACCAAGTAAATATTGCGGCAGCCAGAAAAATGATAGGATGGATTACGAGAACTTTCAAATCCAGGGATCCCATCACAATGGTTGTACTCTTCAAATCACTTGTGCTGTCCCGTCTCGAGTACTGCTCAGTACTCACTTCCCCCTTCAGAGCAGGAGAGATTGCTGAAATAGAGGGAATACAGAGAACATATACAGCATACATAGACGCGATAAAGCACCTAAATTACTGGGATCGTTTCAAAGCTCTCCAAATGTACTCACTAGAAAGGAGACGAGAGAGATACCAAATAATATACACGCGGAAAACACTGGAGGGCCAGGTCCCAAATCTACACAATAAAATAACAACGTACTGGAGTGAACGATATGGAAGAAAATGCAAAAGAGAATCAGTGAAGAGCAGAGGTGCCATAGGCACAGTCAGAGAACACTGTATAAACATTAGAGGTCCGCAGTTGTTCAACGTCCTCCTAGCGAGTATAAGAAATATTGCGGGAACAACAGTGGACATCTTCAAGAGAAAACTAGATAGTTTTTTTTTTCAAGGAGTGCCGGACCAACCGGGCTTTGGTGGATATGTGGGCCTGCGGGCCGCTCCAAGCAAGATCCTGGTGGACCAAACTCTCACAAGTCAAGCCTGGCCTCGGGCCGGGCTTGGGGAGTAGATGCACTCCTAGAACCCCATCAAGCAGGAGAGTGTGGGTGGGAAAGGAGATATACTGAATAATGTAGGATGTTATAGATTGGGAAGGTATTTCCCCCCCCCCCCTCCCTTGAGGTTACCTTGAGGTGATTTTGGGGTTTCGCGACCCGGTCCTCGACCAGACCTCCTGGTTGCTGGACTGGTCAACCAGGCTGTTGGATGTGGCTACTCGCAGTCTGATGTATGATTTTGCCTGGATGATCAGGTATCCTTTGGAGGTGTCTGTCAAGTTCTCTCTTGAAAACTGCGAGGGGTCGGCCAGTTATGGCCCTTATGTGTAGTGGAAGCGTGTTGAACAGTTTCGGGCCTCTGATGTTGATAGAGTTCTCTCTCAGAGTACCTGTTGCACCTCTGCTCTTCAACGGGGGTATTCTGCACATCTTGCCATGCCTCCTGGTCTCATGTGATGTTATTTCTGTGTGCAGGTTGTACATCCTCCTCATAATTTTTGCATCATTAGCAAATATCGAGAGGAACGAGTCTATTAGTCTATTCCCTCTGGGCGATTATTTACATGTATCAGAAACAGTATAGGTCCAAGGACTGATCCCTGTGGAACTCTTAAGGTAACGCCTCGCCTCTCCGAGACTCTTCCCCCCCCCCCCCCCCCCCCCGCCTCACAGTGGCTCGCTGTCTTCTGTTGCTTAGGTACTCTCATATTCAGTGGAGTACCTTTCCTGTCACTCCTGCCTGCATCTCCAGCTTGTGCACTAGTCTCTTATGTGGTACTGTGTCAAAGGCTTTCTGGCAATCCAAAAATATTCTGTCTGCCCACCCTTCACTTTCTTGCCTATTTTTTGTTACCTGGTCATAGAATTCACTTAATCCTGTGCATCAAGATTTTCCCTCCTGAACCCATGATGAAGTTGTGTTACAAAGTTCTTTCCCTCCAGAAGCTCTACTTGTTTTTTCAAACAATCTTCTCCATCACTTTGCTTCATCTTCTCCGACTCCTGTCTGTTAACCTTTTCATATCTTGGGCCATTATCAAAATTTTTGGCAGTTCTCCTGATACCAGTGATTTGTTATACACCACGGAGAGTGGCCGGCACAGTGATTCTGCTTCTTTTGGTATCCACGGTGAGATTTTGTCTGGACCTATAGCCTTTGTCACTTCCAACTCAAGCAAATGCTTCCTTACCTCTCCACTGGTAATCTCAAACTCCTGCAGATGTGTTTGCTTAGATATTCCCTCTCTTATCTCTGGAATTTCTCCTTGCTCTAAGGTGAAGACGTCCTGGAATTTCTTATTGAATTCCTCGCACACTTCCTTGTCATTTGTAGTGATTCTGTCTGCCCCTATCCTCAGTTTCATTACCTGTTCCTTCACTGTTTTTCTCCTGATGTGGCTGTGCACCATTTTTTTGTTTGCCTTAATTGCTATGTCATTTTCGTACAGTCTTTCTGCCTCTCTTCTCATCCTGACGTACTCTGGCACTCTGATATCTTTCTCTGCCATCCTGTTATATCTATAGTTTCTCCACGCCCTTTTACTTCATTGCTTTGCCAGCTTACATCCCTCATTTAACCATGGGTTCCTCATTTGCATTTTTTTTTCTTTTTGGACTGGGACGAACTTGTCTGCTGCCTCCTTACACTTCTCCGTGACGTAGTCCATCATGTCTTGGGCCGTCTCTCCCCTGAGCTGTTTCCATTGTTATATCTGTTAGGAATTTGTTTATCTCCTCTTAGTTTCCCTGTCAGAATGCCGGCCTCTTGTTTTCTGGTCCCTTCCTTGAGTACATTAACCCTTCTACGACCAGATACTCAAACATCAGTACACTGTCATCACTCATTCCCACGAGCTGCCAAGCGGGCCTGTGTACTCACCTATTTGTGCCTACAGGATCGAACATAGGCTTTTGGATCCCGCCTTTCTAGCCACCAGTTGTTTACATCAATGACGCTTGTCCTATTATTCATTCATATCTACTTTTAAAATTATGAATAGTGTTTGCTTCCACAACTTGCTCCTTAAGTTCATTTCATTTTTCCACTACTCTAATGCTAAAGCAAAACTTTCTATCATCTCTGTGACTCATCTGAGTTTCCAGCTTCCACACATGTCCCTTCGTTCTGTTGGTATTCAGTGTCAGCATTTAGCCTATTTCCACTCTGTCACTCCCCCTAAGTATTTTGTATGCTGTTATCACATCTTCCCGCTCCCTCCTTTTTTCTAGCGTCGACAGGTTCGGTTCTTTCGGTCGTTCTACATATTCCATCCCTGGAAGTTCTAGGACGAGCTTCGTCGCAAACTTCTGAACCTTTTCCAGTTTCCTTGTGTGTTTCTTCAGGTGGGGACTCCATGATGGTGCGGCATACTCTAAGACTGGCCTCACGTAGGCAGTGTAAAGCGCCCTAAATGCCTCCTCACTTAGGTTTCTGAATGATGTTCTAACTTTTGCCAGTGTAGAGTACGCTGCTGCCGTTATCCTATTTATATGTGCCTCAGGAGATAGATTAGGTGATACGTCCATACCCAGGTCTCTTTCTCGCGTCGTCACAGGTAGGCAGTTCCCCTTCATTGTGTACTGTCCCTTTGGTCTCCTGTCACCTAGTCCCATTTCCATAACTTTACATTTGCTCGTGTTGAACTCCAGTAGCCATTTCTCTGACCATCTCTGCAACCTCTTCAAGTCTTCTTGGAGGATTCTGCAATCCACATCTGTCACAACTCTTCTCATCAACTTTGCATCATCCGCGAACATCGACATGTAGGATTCTACTCTGTAAATGTGTCGTTAACATATATTAGAAATAGAATTGGTTCCAGCACCGATCCTTGAGGTACTCCACTCGTTACTGTTCGCCAGTCCGACTTCTCGCTCCTTACCGTGACTCTTTGGCTCCTTCCTGTTAGGTAGTTCCTTATCCATGCTAGGGGCCTTGTGTGTGTGTGCACTCACCTATTTGTGCTTGCGGGGGATGAGCTTTGGCTCTTTGGTCCCGCCTCTCAACAGATCAATCAACTGGTGTACAGGTTCCTGAGCCTAATGGGCTCTATCATATCTACATTTAAAACTGTGTATGGAGTCAGCCTCCACCACATCACTGCCTAGTGCATTCCATCCGTTAACTACTCTTGACACTGAAAAAGTTCCTTCTTACGTCCCTGTGGCTCATGTGGGTACTCAGTTTCCACCTGTGTCCCCTTGTTCGCATCCCGCCAGTGTTGAATAGCTTTTCCTTGTTTACCCGGTCGATTCCCCTGAGGATTTTGTAGGTTGTGATCATGTCCCCCCTTACTCTTCTGTGTTCCAGTGTCGTAAGGAGCATTTCCCGTTGCCTTTCCTCATAACTCATGCCTCTTAGTTCTGGGACTAGTCTATTAGCATACCTTTGGACTTTTTCCAGCTTCGTCTTGTGCTTGACAAGGTACGGGCTCCATGCTGGGGCCGCATACTCCAGGATTGGTCTTACATATGTGGTGTACAAGATTCTGAATGTTTCCTTACACAGGTTCCTGCCCTGGAAACACAAACCGAAACTGTCTCTATTTTCCGCTTGTTACAACTTGTAATAAAGTTGTTACATCTTGGCTTAACGTGTTTATGACGTATTAGAACGTTAATACAACTTGCTATATTGGTTGTTATAACTGGTTAGGAAGGGTTAAAACTTGTTCGAACGTTGTACCAACGTCGTAGTTTCGATGTGTGTTTGGTGGGTGAACGCTGTTCTGTTGTTAGCCAGCCTCGCATATGCCGCAGACGTTATTCTTTTTATGTGGGCTTCAGGAGACAGGTTTGGTGTGATATCAACTCCTAGATCTTTCTCTCTGTCCGTTTCATTAAGTACTTCATCTCCTATTCTGTATCCTGTGTCTGGCCTCCTATTTCCACTGCCTAGTTTCATTACTTTGCATTTACTCGGGTTGAACTTCAACAGCCATTTGTTGGACCATTCACTCTGTCTAGGTCATCTTGTAGCCTCCTACTATCGTCCTCAGTTTCAATCCTCCTCATAATTTTTGCATCATCAGCAAACATTGAGAGAAACGATTCTATACCCTTTGTAAGATCATTTATGTGAGATCTGTGTGTGTGTGTGTGTGTGTGTGTGTGTGTGTGTGTGTGTGTGTGTGTGTACTCACCTATTTGTGCTTGCAGGATCGAGCATTAACTCTTGGATCCCGCCTTTCCAGCTATCGGTTGTTTACAGCAATGACTCCTGTCCCATTTCCCTATCATACCTAGTTTTAAAAGTATGAATAGTATTTGCTTCCACAACCTGTTCTCCAAGTGCATTCCATTTTTCCACTACTCTCACGCTAAAAGAAAACTTTCTAACATCTCTGTGACTCATCTGAGTTTCCAGTTTCCACCCATGTCCCCTCGTTCTGTTCTTATTACGTGTGAACATTTCATCTATTTCCACTTTGTCAATTCCCCTGAGTATTTTATATGTCCCTATCATATCTCCTCTCTCCCTTCTTTTCTCTAGTGTCGTAAGGTTCAGTTCCTTCAGACGCTCTTCATATCCCATCCCTCGTAACTCTGGGAAAGCCTTGTCACAAACCTCTGAACCTTCTCCAGTTTCTTTATGTGTTTCTTCAGGTGGGGGCTCCATGATGGCGCGGCATACTCTAAGACGGGTCTCAGGTAGGCAATGTAAAGCGCCCTAAAAGCCTCCTCATTTAGGTTTCTGAATGAAGTTCTAATTTTCGCCAGTATAGAGTACGCTGCTGTCGTTATCCTATTTATATGTGCCTCAGGAGTTAGATTAGGTGTCACATCGACTCCCAGGTCTCTTTCTCGAATCGTTACAGATAGGCTGTTCCCCTTCATTGTGTACTGTCCCTTTGGTCTCCTATCACCTGATCCCATTTCCATAACTTTACATTTACTGGTGTTAAACTCCAGAAGCCATTTCCCTGACCACCTCTGCAACCTGTTAAAGTCCTCTTGGAGGATCCTACAATCCTCGTCTGTCACAACTCTTCTCATTAATTTTGCGTCATCCGCAAACATTGACATGTATGATTCCACTCCTGTAAACATGTCATTTACGTAAATTAGAAAGAGGATTGGTCCCAGCACCGATCCTTGAGGTACTCCACTTGTTACTGTTCGCCAGTCCGACTTCTCGCCCCTTACCATTACCCTCTGGCTCCTTCCTGTTAGGTAGTTCTTCACCCATACTAGGGCCTTTCCGCTTACTCCTGCCTGCCTCTCAAGTTTGTATAGCAGTCTCATGTGCGGTACTGTATCAAAGGCCTTTTGGCAGTCAAGAAATATGCAGTCTGCCCAGCCTTCTCCGTCCTGCCTTATCCTTGTTACTTTATCATAGAATTCTAAAAGGTTTGTTAGGCATGATTTCCCTGTCCAGAACCCATGTTGGTGCTTGTTTACAAACCCAATGCTCTCCAGGTGCTCAACAAGTCTTAGCCTAATTATTCTTTCAAGTATTTTGCAGGGGATGCTTGTCAGTGATACGGGTCTGTAGTTAAGTGCCTCCTCCCTATCACCTTTCTTGAAAATCGGTACGACATTTGCCTCCTTCCAGCAACTGGGCAATTCTCCCGACATAAGTGACTCATTAAAGATCATTGCCAGAGGCACACTGAGGGCCTGCGCTGCCTCTTTAAGTATCCACGGTGATACTTTGTCTGGTCCAACAGCTTTATTTGCATCCAGTGTTGTCAACTGTTTCATTACCTCCTCTGCTGTCACCTCTATATCTGATAGTCTTTCATCTAGGGTAATCGCTTCTAACAATGGGAGCTGCTCAGGCTCAGTTGTGAACACTCCATGGAAACTTGCATTCAGTACCTCGCAGATTTCCTTGTCGCTTTCTGTATATGCCCCTTCTGTTTTCCTCAGTCTTGTCACTTGGTCATTTACCGACATCTTCCTTCTTATATGGCTATGTAGTAATTTTGGTTGCTTTTTCGCTTTGACTGCAATATCATTCTCATAATTTCTTTCCGACACTCGTCTTATGTTAATGTAATCATTTAATCATCATGTAATCATAATTATGTTAATGTAAGTTGTCTTCTGTACTTCCTCCACTCCCTCCTGCTTCTCACCTTTGCTTCCTGACACTGTCTATTAAACCATGGGTTATTATATTCCCTCCTGCTTTTTTCCTTTATTGTTGGAATAAATCTCTCTTCAGCCTCCTTGCATTTCAATATGGCTTGGTTCATCATACCTTGCACTGTTTTTCCTCCAAGTTCTTCCTCCCACTGCACTTCTCCCAGGTAGTCCCTTATCCTTCTGTAGTCCCCTTTTCTGTAATCAAGTCTCCTTTCCCGGACCTCTTGTCCTTTGGTCACAATTTTAAGCTCCATCATGTAGTCAAAGACTAGGACACAATGGTCACTAGCTCCTAGTGGTATTTCATGTTCCAACTGCTCGATGTCTTCTACATTCTGGGTGAAAATGAGATTTAATAAGCTGGGCGTATCCCCTCCTCTTTCCCTAGTATCTTCCTTCACATGCTGTGTTAGGAAATTCCTGTCAATAACGTCTACCAGCTTCGCTCCCCAGGTCTCCTCCCCGCCATGGGGATTCCTCGTTTCCCAATCTGTGTGTGTGTGTGTGTGTGTGTGTGTGTGTGTGTGTGTGTGTGTACATGTGAGAGAGAGTGTGTGTGTGTGTGTACATGTGAGAGAGAGTGTGTGTGTGTGTGTGTACATGTGAGTGTGTGTGTGTGTGTGTGTACATGTGAGAGTGTGTGTGTGTGTGTACTCACCTAGTTGTGTTTGCGGGGGTTGAGCTCTGGCTCTTTGGTCCCGCCTCTCAACCGTCAATCAACAGGTGTACAGGTTCCTGAGCCTATTGGGCTCTATCATATCTACACTTGAAACTGTGTATGGAGTCAGCCTCCACCACATCACCTCCTAATGCATTCCATTTGTCAACCACTCTGACACTAAAAAAGTTCTTTCTAATATCTCTGTGGCTCATTTGGGCACTCAGTTTCCACCTGTGTCCCCTAGTGCGTGTGCCCCTTGTGTTAAATAGCCTGTCTTTATCTACTCTATCAATTCCCTTCAGAATCTTAAATGTGGTGATCATGTCCCCCCTTAACTGATACCTTGTATTTGGCCTCCTGCTCCCTACACCTATCTTCATTACATTACATTTGGTTGGGTTAAACTCTAACAACCATTTGTTCGACCATTCCTTCAGCTTGTCCAGGTCTTCTTGAAGCCTCAAACAGTCCTCTTCTGTCTTAATCCTTCTCATAATTTTGGCATCGTCCACAAATATTGAGAGAAATGAATCTATACCCTCCGGGAGATCATTTACATATATCAGAAACAAGATAGGATCGAGTACAGAGCCCTGTGGGACTCCACTGGTAACTTCACGCCAATCGGAGGTCTCACCCCTCACCGTAACTCTGCTTCCTATTGCTTAGATACTCCCTTATCCACTGGAGCACCTTACCAGCTACACCTGCCTGTCTCTCCAGCTTATGTACCAGCCTCTTATGCGGTACTGTGTCAAAGGCTTTCCGACAATCCAAGAAAATGCAGTCCGCCCAGCCTTCTCTTTCTTGCTTAATCTTTCTCACCTGGTCGTAGAATTCTATTAAGGCAGTCAGGCAAGATTTACCCTTCCTGAACCCATGTTGGCGATTTGTCACGAAGTCCCTTCTCTCCAGATGTGCTACCAGGTTTTTTCTCACTATCTTCTCCATCACCTTGCATGGTATACAAGACACTGGCCTGTAGTTCAGTGCCTCTTGCCTGTCGCCCTTTTTGCATATTGGGACCACATTCGCCATCTTCCATATTTCTGGTAGGTCTCCTGTCTCCAGTGACCTACTATACACTATGGAGAGTGGCAAGCAAAGTGTCTCTGCACACTCTTTCAGTACCCATGACGAGATCCCGTCTGGACCAACAGCCTTTCAAATATCCAGATCCAGCAGGTGTCTCTTGACCTCTCTCGTAATTTCGAACTCTTCCAAGGCCGCCTGGCTTACTTCCCTTTCTCCTAGCACAGTGACCTCACCCTGTTCTGTTGTGAAGGCCTCTTGGAACCTCTTTGTCATTCTCTGTATACCTGTCCTCGCCTGTTCTAAGTTTCACTACTTGTTCTTTCACTGTTTTCCTTCTGATGTGACTGTAGAGTAGCTTTGGTTCGGTCTTGGCTTTGTTTGCTATATCATTTTCATAACTTCTCTCTGCTTCTCTTCTCACCCTGACGTACTCATTCCTGGTTCTCTGGTATCTCTCTCTGCTTTCTGGTGTTCTGTTATTCCGAAAGTTCCTCCACGCCCTTTTGTTCAGTTTCTTTGCTTCCATACATGCCCTATTATACCATGGATTCTTTTTTTGCTTCTAGGAATTTTCCTCTTGGGCCGGGATGTATCTGCTTACTGCCTCCTGACACTTTTGGGTGACATAGTCCATCATACCTTGTACAGACTTGTCTCTGAGGTCTGTGTCCCAAGGTATTTCCCTTAGGAAGCTTCTCATCTTTCTTAATTTCCCTTTCGGTATGTCAGCCTTTTGTTTCCTAGTTTTTTTTTGTTTTTTTTTTGGGGGGGGGATAATTTCGTGTGTGTGTACATGTAAGAGTGAGTGAGTGAGTGAGTGAGTGAGTGAGTGAGTGAGTGTGTGTGTGTGTGTGTGTGTGTGTGTGTGTGTGTGTGTGTGTGTGTGTGTGTGTACTCACCTAATTGTACTCACCTAATTGTGCTTGCGGGGGTTGAGCTCTGGCTCTTTGGTCCCGCCTCTCAACCGTCAATCAACTGGTGTACAGATTCCTGAGCCTACTGGGCTCTATCATATCTACATTTGAAACTGTGTATGGAGTCAGCCTCCACCACATCACTTCCTAATGCATTCCATTTACTAACTACTCTGACACTGAAAAAGTTCTTTCTAATGTCTCTGTGGCTCATTTGGGTACTCAGCTTCCACCTGTGTCCCCTTGTTCGCGTCCCACCAGTGTTGAATAGTTCATCCTTGTTTACCCGGTCGATTCCCCTGAGGATTTTGTAGGTTGTGATCATGTCCCCTCTTACTCTTCTGTCTTCCAGTGTCGTGAGGTGCATTTCCCGCAGCCTTTCCTCATAACTCATGCCTCTTAGTTCTGGGACTAGTCTAGTAGCATACCTTTGGACTTTTTCCAGCTTCGTCTTGTGCTTGACAAGGTACGGGCTCCATGCTGGGGCCGCATACTCCAGGATTGGTCTTACATATGTGGTGTACAAGATTCTGAATGATTCCTTACACAGGTTCCTGAACGCCGTTCTGATGTTAGCCAGCCTCGCATATGCCGCAGACGTTATTCTCTTTATGTGGGCTTCAGGAGACAGGTTTGGTGTGATATCAACTCCTAGATCTTTCTCTCTGTCTGTTTCATTTAGTACTTCATCTCCTATTCTGTATCCTGTGCCTGGCCTGTTTCCACTGCCTAGTTTCATTACTTTGCATTTACTCGGGTTGAACTTCAACAGCCATTTGTTGGACCATTCACTCAGTCTATCCAGGTCATCTTGTAGCCTCCTATCATCCTCTGTTTCAATCCTCCTCATAATTTTTGCATCGTCGGCAAACATTGAGAGGAACGAATCTATACCCTCTGGGAGATCATTTACATATACCAGAAACAGTATAGGTCCAAGGACTGACCCCTGCGGGACTCCACTTGTGACGTCTCGCCAATCTGAGACCTCACCCCTCACACAGACTCGTTGTCTCCTGTTGCTTAGGTATTCCTCTATCCACCGGAGTACCTTCCCTCTCACTCCAGCCTGCATCTCCAACTTTCGCACTAGCCTCTTGTGTGGCACTGTATCAAAGGCTTTCTGACAATCCAAAAATATGCAGTCTGCCCACCCTTCTCTTTCTTGCCTTATTTTTGTTGCCTGGTCGTAGAATTCAAGTAACCCTGTGAGGCAGGACCTGCCATCCCTGAACCCATGTTGATGCTGTGTTACAAAGTTCCTTCGCTCCAGATGCTCCACTAGTTTTTTTCGCACAATCTTCTCCATCAGCTTGCATGGTATGCAGGTTAGGGACACTGGCCTGTAGTTCAGTACCTCCTGTCTATCCCCTTTCTTGTATATCGGGACTACGTTAGCTGCTTTCCAAATATCTGGCAGTTCCCCTGTTGCCAGTGATTTGTTATACACTATGGAGAGTGGTAGGCTCAGTTCTCTTGCTCCTTCCTTTAGAACCCAAGGGGAGATTCCATCTGGGCCTATAGCCTTTGTCACGTCCAACTCTAGTAAACACTTCCTTACTTCCCCACTGGTAATCTCAAACTCTTCCAGTGGTTCCTGGTTAGCTATTCCCTCACTTACCTCTGGAATTTCTCCTTGTTCTAAGGTGAAGACCTCCTGGAATTTCTTATTCAATTCCTCACACACTTCCTTGTCATTTGTAGTGAATCCTTCCGCCCCTATCCTTAATCTCATAACCCGTTCCTTTACTGTTGTTTTTCTCCTAATGTGGCTATGCAACATTAGTGAGTGAGTGAGTGTGTGTGTGTGTGTGTGTGTGTGTGTGTGTGTGTGTGTGTGTGTGTGTGTGTGTGTGTGTGTGTGTGTGTGTGTGTGTGTGTCAGTCACCAGCTCCTGGGCTCCAGTTGTCAGTTTTCGTCATCAGGTCCAGTAAATATTGACAAATAAGAACAACAGTAGAGACAGGGGGGGGGGGTGAGAGACAGGGGGGGGGAGGGTGAGACAGGGGGGGGGAGGGTGAGACAGGGAGCTGACTCACTCGGGGAGACCCGCCAGAATGTAACGATTGGTCACTCCTCCTCCCTCCCCTCCCTACCTCCTCCCTACCTCCCTCACCCCCCAACGCTCCCTACTTCCCTCCCCCTCCCTACCCTCCCTTCCCACCCTCCTCCTACCTCCCTCCCCCCCTACCCTCCCTACCTCCTTCCCCTCCCTTGGAAACACAAACTGAAACTGTCTCTATTTTCCGCTTGTTACAACTTGTAATAAAGATGTTACATCTTGGCTTAACGTGTTTATGACGTATTAGAACGTTGTTACAACTTGCTATATTGGTTGTTATAACTGGTTAGGAGGTGTTAAAACTCGTTCGAACGTTGTACCAACGTTGTAGTTTCGGTGTGTGTTTGGTGGGTCCTACCCTCCCTACCTCCCTCCCCCCTACCCTACCTCCCTCCCCCCCTACCTCCCTCCCCCCTACCCTCCCTACCTCCTCCCCCTCCTACCCTCCCTAACTCCCTCCCCCCGACCCTACCTCCCTCCCCCCCCTACCCTCCCATCCTATCCATACCCTCCCTACCTCCCTCTCCCCCCTACCCTCCCTACCTCCTCCCCCCCGTACCCTACCTACATCCCTCACCCTCCCTACCCTCCCCCTACCTCACTCCACCCCTACCCTCCTCCCCCCTACCCTCCCTCCCTCCCCCCTTCCTACCCATACCCTCCCTACCTCCCCCCCCTACCCTCCCTACCTCCTCCCCCCCGTACCCTACCTACCTCCCTCACCCTCCCTACCCTCCCCCTA
>NC_091163.1:34418237-34433237 GCF_040958095.1 Procambarus clarkii
AGCTCCACCACCTGCCCCCCTCACAATGCTGCCAGCTCCACCACCTGCCCCCCTCACAATGCTGCCACCTCCACCACCTGCCCCCCTCACAATGCTGCCACCTCCACCACCTGCCCCCCTCACAATGCTGCCAGCTCCACCACCTGCCCCCTCACAATGCTGCCAGCTCCACCACCTGCCCCCCTCACAATGCTGCCAGCTCCACCACCTGCTCCCCTCACAATGCTGCCACCTCCACCACCTGCCCCCCTCACAATGCTGCCAGCTCCACCACCTGCCCCCCTCACAATGCTGCCAGCTCCACCACCTGGCCCCTCACAATGCTGCCAGCTCCACCACCTGGCCCCTCACAATGCTGCCAGCTCCACCACCTGGCCCCTTACAATGCTGCCAGCTCCACCACCTGGCCCCTCACAATGCTGCCAGCTCCACCACCTGCCCCCTCACAATGCTGCCAGCTCCACCACCTGGCCCCTCACAATTCTGCCAGCTCCACCACCTGGCCCCTCACAATGCTGCCAGCTCCACCACCTGCCCCCTCACAATGCTGCCAGCTCCACCACCTGCCCCCCTCACAATGCTGCCACCACCACCTGCCCCCCTCACAATGCTGCCAGCTCCACCACCTGCCCCCCTCACAATGCTGCCACCTCCACCACCTGCCCCCCCTTACAATGCTGCCAGCTCCACCACCTGCCCCCCTCACAATGCTGCCAGCTCCACCACCTGCCCCCCCTCACAATGCTGCCAGCTCCACCACCTGCCCCCCTCTTAATGCTGCCACCTCCACCACCTGCCCCCCTCACAATGCTGCCAGCTCCACCACCTGCCCCCTCACAATGCTGCCAGCTCCACCACCTGGCCCCTCACAATGCTGCCAGCTCCACACCTGGCCCCTCACTATGCTGCCAGCTCCACCACCTGGCCCCTCACAATGCTGCCAGCTCCACCACCTGGCCCCTCACAATGCTGCCAGCTCCACCACCTGCCCCCTCACAATGCTGCCAGCTCCACCACCTGGCCCCTCACAATGCTGCCAGCTCCACCACCTGCCCCCCTCACAATGCTGCCAGCTCCACCACCTGCCCCCCCTCACAATGCTGCCAGCTCCACCACCTGGCCCCTCACAATGCTGCCAGCTCCACCACCTGCCCCCCTCACAATGCTGCCAGCTCCACCACCTGCTCCCCTCACAATGCTGCCAGCTCCACCACCTGCCCCCTCACAATGCTGCCAGCTCCACCACCTGCCCCCCTCACAATGCTGCCAGCTCCACCACCTGCCCCCCTCACAATGCTGCCACCTCCACCACCTGCCCCCCTCACAATGCTGCCATCTCCACCACCTGCCCCCCTCACAATGCTGCCAGCTCCACCACCTGCCCCCCCTCACAATGCTGCCAGCTCCACCACCTGCCCCCCTCACAATGCTGCCAGCTCCACCACCTGCCCCCTCACAATGCTGCCACCTCCACCACCTGCCCCCATCACAATGCTGCCAGCTCCACCACCTGCCCCCCTCACAATGCTGCCAGCTCCACCACCTGCCCCCCTCACAATGCTGCCAGCTCCACCACCTGCCCCCCTCACAATGCTGCCAGCCTCCACCACCTGCCCCCTCACAATGCTTGCCACCTCCACCACCTGCCCCCTCACAATGCTGCCAGCTCCACCACCTGCCCCCTCACAATGCTGCCAGCTCCACCCACCTGGCCCCTCACCATGCTGCCAGCTCCACCACCTGGCCCCTCACAATGCTGCCAGCTCCACCACCTGCCCCCTCACAATGCTGCCAGCTCCACCACCTGCCCCCTCACAATGCTGCCAGCTCCACCACCTGCCCCTCACAATGCTGCCAGCTCCACCACCTGCCCCCTCACAATGCTGCCAGCTCCACCACCTGGCCCCTCACAATGCTGCCAGCTCCACCACCTGCCCCCCTCACAATGCTGCCAGCTCCACCACCTGGCCCCCTCACAATGCTGCCAGCTCCACCACCTGCCCCCCTCACAATGCTGCCAGCTCCACCACCTGCCCCCCTCACAATGCTGCCACCTCCACCACCTGCCCCCCTCACAATGCTGCCACCTCCACCACCTGCCCCCCTCACAATGCTGCCAGCTCCACCACCTGCCCCCCTCACAATGCTGCCAGCTCCACCACCTGCCCCCCTCACAATGCTGCCAGCTCCACCACCTGCCCCCCTCTACAATGCTGCCACCTCCACCACCTGCCCCCCTCACAATGCTGCCAGCTCCACCACCTGCCCCCCTCACAATGCTGCCAGCTCCACCACCTGCCCCCCTCACAATGCTGCCACCTCCACCACCTGCCCCCTCACAATGCTGCCAGCTCCACCACCTGCCCCCCTCACAATGCTGCCACCTCCACCACCTGCCCCCCCTCACAATGCTGCCAGCTCCACCACCTGCCCCCCTCACAATGCTGCCAGCTCCACCACCTGCCCCCCTCACAATGCTGCCAGCTCCACCACCTGCCCCCTCACAATGCTTCCACCTCCACCACCTGCCCCTCCCCTCACAATGCTGCCAGCTCCACCACCTGCCCCCCTCACAATGCTGCCAGCTCCACCACCTGCCCCCCCCTCACAATGCTGCCAGCTCCACCACCTGCCCCCTCACAATGCTGCCACGCTCCACCACCTGCCCCCCTCACAATGCTGCCAGCTCCACCACCTGCCCCCTCACAATGCTGCCAGCTCCACCACCTGCCCCCCTCACAATGCTGCCACCTCCACCACCTGCCCCCCTCACAATGCTGCCAGCTCCACCACCTGCCCCCTCACAATGCTGCCAGCTCCACCACCTGCCCCCCTCACAATGCTGCCAGCCTCCACCACCTGCCCCCCTCACAATGCTGCCAGCTCCACCACCTGCCCCCCTCACAATGCTGCCACCTCCACCACCTGCCCCCCTCACAATGCTGCCAGCTCCACCACCTGCCCCCCTCACAATGCTGCCAGCTCCACCACCTGCCCCCCTCACAATGCTGCCAGCTCCACCACCTGCCCCCCTCACAATGCTGCCAGCCTCCACCACCTGCCCCCCTCACAATGCTGCCACCTCCACCACCTGCCCCCCTCACAATGCTGCCAGCTCCACCACCTGCCCCCTCACAATGCTGCCAGCTCCACCACCTGCCCCCTCACAATGCTGCCAGCTCCACCACCTGCTCCCCTCACAATGCTGCCACCTCCACCACCTGCCCCCCTCACAATGCTGCCAGCTCCACCACCTGCCCCCCTCACAATGCTGCCAGCTCCACCACCTGGCCCCTCACAATGCTGCCAGCTCCACCACCTGGCCCCTCACAATGCTGCCAGCTCCACCACCTGGCCCCTCACAATGCTGCCAGCTCCACCACCTGGCCCCTCACAATGCTGCCAGCTCCACCACCTGCCCCCCTCACAATGCTGCCAGCTCCACCACCTGGCCCCTCACAATGCTGCCAGCTCCACCACCTGCCCCCTCACAATGCTGCCAGCTCCACCACCTGCCCCCCTCACAATGCTGCCAGCTCCACCACCTGCCCCCCTCACAATGCTGCCAGCTCCACCACCTGCCCCCCTCACAATGCTGCCACCTCCACCACCTGCCCTCCTCACAATGCTGCCAGCTCCACCACCTGCCCCCTCACAATGCTGCCACCTCCACCACCTGCCCCCCCTCACAATGCTGCCAGCTCCACCACCTGCCCCCCTCACAATGCTGCCAGCTCCACCACCTGCCCCCCTCACAATGCTGCCAGCTCCACCACCTGCCCCCCTCTTAAATGCTGCCACCTCCACCACCTGCCCCCTCACAATGCTGCCAGCTCCACCACCTGCCCCCCTCACAATGCTGCCAGCTCCACCACCTGGCCCCTCACAATGCTGCCAGCTCCACCACCTGGCCCCTCACAATGCTGCCAGCTCCACCACCTGGCCCCTCACAATGCTGCCAGCTCCACCACCTGGCCCCTCACAATGCTGCCAGCTCCACCACCTGCCCCCCTCACAATGCTGCCAGCTCCACACCTGGCCCCCTCACAATGCTGCCAGCTCCACCACCTGCCCCCCTCACAATGCTGCCAGCTCCACCACCTGCCCCCCTCACAATGCTGCCAGCTCCACCACCTGGCCCCTCACAATGCTGCCAGCTCCACCACCTGCCCCCTCACAATGCTGCCAGCTCCACCACCTGCTCCCCTCACAATGCTGCCAGCTCCACCACCTGCCCCCCTCACAATGCTGCCAGCTCCACCACCTGCCCCCCTCACAATGCTGCCAGCTCCACCACCTGCCCCCCTCACAATGCTGCCACCTCCACCACCTGCCCCCCCTCACAATGCTGCCAGCTCCACCACCTGCCCCCCTCACAATGCTGCCAGCTCCACCACCTGCCCCCCCTCACAATGCTGCCAGCTCCACCACCTGCCCCCCTCACAATGCTGCCAGCTCCACCACCTGCTCCCCCTCACAATGCTGCCACCTCCACCACCTGGCCCCTCACAATGCTGCCAGCTCCACCACCTGCCCCCCTCACAATGCTGCCAGCTCCACCACCTGCCCCCCTCACAATGCTGCCAGCTCCACCACCTGGCCCCCTCACAATGCTGCCAGCTCCACCACCTGGCCCCCTCACAATGCTGCAGACTCCACCACCTGCCCCCTCACAATGCTGCCAGCTCCACCACCTGGCCCCTCACAATGCTGCCAGCTCCACCCCCTTGCCCCCCTCACAATGCTGCCAGCTCCACCACCTGCCCCCTCACAATGCTGCCAGCTCCACCACCTGGCCCCCCTTCACAATGCTGCCAGCTCCACCACCTGCCCCCTCACAATGCTGCCAGCTCCACCCACCTGCCCCCCTCACAATGCTGCCATCTCCACCACCTGCCCCCCTCACAATGCTGCCAGCTCCACCACCTGCCCCCCTCACAATGCTGCCAGCTCCACCACCTGCCCCCTCACAATGCTGCCAGCTCCACCACCTGCCCCCTCACAAGTGCTGCCAGCTCCACCACCTGCCCCCCTCACAATGCTGCCAGCTCCACACCTGCCCCCTCACAATGCTGCCAGCTCCACCACCTGGCCCCCCTCACAATGGCTGCCAGCTCCACCACCTGCCCCCCTCACAATGCTGCCAGCTCCACCACCTGCCCCCCTCACCATGCTGCCAGCTCCACCAACCTGCCCCCTCACAATGCTGCCAGCTCCACCACCTGCCCCCCTCACAATGCTGCCAGCTCCACCACCTGCCCCCCTCACAATGCTGCCAGCTCCACCACCTGCCCCCCTCACAATGCTGCCAGCTCCACCACCTGCCCCCCTCACAATGCTGCCAGCCTCCACCACCTGGCCCCTCACAATGCTGCCAGCTCCACCACCTGGCCCCTTCACAATGCTGCCAGCTCCACCACCTGCCCCTCACAATGCTGCCAGCTCCACCACCTGCCCCTCACAATGCTGCCAGCTCCACCACCTGCCCCCTCACAATGCTGCCAGCTCCACCACCTGCCCCTCACAATGCTGCCAGCTCCACCACCTGCCCCTCACATGCTGCCAGCTCCACCACCTGCCCCCCTCACAATGCTGCCAGCTCCACCACCTGCCCCCCTCACAATGCTGCCAGCTCCACCACCTGCCCCCCTCACAATGCTGCCAGCTCCACCACCTGCCCCCTCACAATGCTGCCAGCTCCACCACCTGCCCCCCTCACAATGCTGCCAGCTCCACCACCTGCCCCCTCACAATGCTGCCAGCTCCACCACCTGCCCCCCTCACAATGCTGCCAGCTCCACCACCTGCCCCCCTCACAATGCTGCCAGCTCCACCACCTGCCCCCCTCACAATGCTGCCAGCTCCACCACCTGCCCCCCTCACAATGCTGCCAGCTCCACCACCTGCCCCCCTCACAATGCTGCCAGCTCCACCACCTGCCCCCCTCACAATGCTGCCACCTCCACCACCTGCCCCCCTCACAATGCTGCCAGCTCCACCACCTGCCCCCCTCACAATGCTGCCAGCTCCACCACCTGCCCCCTCACAATGCTGCCAGCTCCACCACCTGCCCCCTCAAATGCTGCCAGCTCCACCACCTGCCCCCTCACAATGCTGCCAGCTCCACCACCTGCCCCCCTCACAATGCTGCCAGCTCCACCACCTGCCCCCCTCACAATGCTGCCAGCTCCACCACCTGCCCCCCTCACAATGCTGCCAGCTCCACCACCTGCCCCCTCACAATGCTGCCAGCTCCACCACCTGCCCCCCTCACAATGCTGCCAGCTCCACCACCTGCCCCCTCACAATGCTGCCAGCTCCACCACCTGCCCCCCTCACAATGCTGCCACCTCCACCACCTGCCCCCTCACAATGCTGCCAGCTCCACCACCTGCCCCCCTCACAATGCTGCCAGCTCCACCACCTGCCCCCCTCACAATGCTGCCAGCTCCACCACCTGCCCCTCACAATGCTGCCACTCCACCACCTGCCCCCCTCACAATGCTGCCAGCTCCACCACCTGCCCCCCTCACAATGCTGCCAGCTCCACCACCTGGCCCCCTCACAATGCTGCCAGCTCCACCACCTGCCCCCTCACAATGCTGCCAGCTCCACCACCTGCCCCCTCACAATGCTGCCAGCTCCACCACCTGCCCCTCACAATGCTGCCAGCTCCACCACCTGCCCCCCTCACAATGCTGCCAGCTCCACCACCTGCCCCCCTCACAATGCTGCCAGCTCCACCACCTGCCCCCCTCACAATGCTGCCAGCTCCACCACCTGCCCCTCACAATGCTGCCAGCTCCACCACCTGCCCCTCACAATGCTGCCAGCTCCACCACCTGGCCCCTCACAATGCTGCCAGCTCCACCACCTGCCCCCCTCACAATGCTGCCAGCTCCACCACCTGCCCCCCTCACAATGCTGCCAGCTCCACCACCTGCCCCCTCACAATGCTGCCAGCTCCACCTGGCCCCTCACAATGCTGCCAGCTCCACCACCTGCCCCCCTCACAATGCTGCCAGCTCCACCACCTGCCCCCTCACAATGCTGCCAGCTCCACCACCTGCCCCCTCACAATGCTGCCAGCTCCACCACCTGCCCCCCTCACAATGCTGCCAGCTCCACCACCTGCCCCCCTCACAATGCTGCCAGCTCCACCACCTGCCCCTCACAATGCTGCCAGCTCCACCACCTGCCCCCCTCACAATGCTGCCAGCTCCACCACCTGCCCCCCTCACAATGCTGCCAGCTCCACCACCTGCCCCCCTCACAATGCTGCCAGCTCCACCACCTGCCCCCCTCACAATGCTGCCACCTCCACCACCTGCCCCCTCACAATGCTGCCAGCTCCACCACCTGCCCCCTCACAATGCTGCCACCTCCACCACCTGCCCCCTCACAATGCTGCCAGCTCCACCACTGCCCCCCTCACAATGCTGCCAGCTCCACCACCTGCCCCCCTCACAATGCTGCCAGCTCCACCACCTGCCCCCTCACAATGCTGCCAGCTCCACCACCTGCCCCCCTCACAATGCTGCCAGCTCCACCACCTGCCCCCTCACAATGCTGCCAGCTCCACCACCTGCCCCCCTCACAATGCTGCCACCTCCACCACCTGCCCCCCTCACAATGCTGCCAGCTCCACCACCTGCCCCCCTCACAATGCTGCCAGCTCCACCACCTGCCCCCCTCACAATGCTGCCAGCTCCACCACCTGCCCCTCACAATGCTGCCAGCTCCACCACCTGCCCCATCACAATGCTGCCAGCTCCACCCACCTGGCCCCTCACAATGCTGCCAGCTCCACCACCTGGCCCCCTCACAATGCTGCCAGCTCCACCACCTGCCCCCCTCACAATGCTGCCAGCTCCACCACCTGCCCCCCTCACAATGCTGCCAGCTCCACACCTGCCCCCCTCACAATGCTGCCATCTCCACCACCTGCCCCCCTCACAATGCTGCCAGCTCCACCACCTGGCCCCTCACAATGCTGCCAGCTCCACCACCTGCCCCTCACAATGCTGCCAGCTCCACCACCTGCCCCTCACAATGCTGCCAGCTCCACCACCTGCCCCCTCACAATGCTGCCAGCTCCACCACCTGCCCCCCTCACAATGCTGCCAGCTCCACCACCTGCCCCCCTCACAATGCTGCCAGCTCCACCACCTGGCCCCTCACAATGCTGCCAGCTCCACCACCTGCCCCCCTCACAATGCTGCCAGCTCCACACACCTGCCCCCCTCACAATGCTGCCAGCTCCACCACCTGCCCCCTCACAATGCTGCCAGCTCCACCACCTGCCCCCTCACAATGCTGCCAGCTCCACCACCTGCCCCCTCACAATGCTGCCAGCTCCACCACCTGCCCCCCTCACAATGTGCCAGCTCCACCACCTGCCCCCTCACAATGCTGCCAGCTCCACCACCTGGCCCCTCACAATGCTGCCAGCTCCACCCACCTGCCCCCCTCACAATGCTGCCAGCCTCCACCACCTGCCCCCCTCACAATGCTGCCAGCTCCACCACCTGCCCCCCTCACAATGCCTGCCAGCCTCCACCACCTGCCCCCCTCACAATGCTGCCAGCTCCACCACCTGCCCCCCTCACAATGCTGCCAGCTCCACCACCTGCCCCCCTCACAATGCTGCCAGCTCCAACCACCTGCCCCCCTCACAATGCTGCCAGCTCCACCACCTGCCCCCCTCACAATGCTGCCAGCTCCACCACCTGCCCCCCTCACAATGCTGCCAGCTCCACCACCTGCCCCCCTCACAATGCTGCCAGCTCCACCACCTGCCCCCCTCACAATGCTGCCAGCTCCACCACCTGCCCCCTCACAATGCTGCCACCTCCACCACCTGCCCCCCTCACAATGCTGCCAGCTCCACCACCTGCCCCCCTCACAATGCTGCCACGTTCCACCACCTGCCCCCCTCACAATGCTGCCAGCCTCCACCACCTGCCCCCCTCACAATGCTGCCAGCTCCACCACCTGCCCCCCTCACAATGCTGCCAGCTCCACCACCTGCCCCCTCACAATTGCTGCCAGCTCACCACCTGCCCCCGCGTCCAATGCTGCCACCATCCACCACCTGCCCCCTCACATGCTGCCAGCTCACCACCTGCCCCCCTCACAATGCTGCCAGCTCCACCACCTGCTCCCCCTCACAATGCTGCCAGCATCCACCACCTGCCCCCCTCACAATGCTGCCACTTCCACCACCTGCCCCCTCACAATGCTGCCAGCTCCACCACGCCTGCCCCCCTCACAATGCTGCCAGCCTCCACCACCTGCCCCCCTCACAATGCTGCCAGCTCCACCACCTGGCCCCCTCACAATGCTGCCAGCTCCACCACCTGCCCCCGCACAATGCTGCCAGCTCCACCACCTGCCCCCTCACAATGCTGGCCAGCTCCACCACCTGCCCCCCTCACAATGCTGCCAAGCTCCACCAACCTGCCCCCTCACAATGCTGCCAGCTCCACCACCTGCCCCCCTCACAATGCTGCCAGCTCCACCACCTGCCCCCCTCACAATGCTGCCAGCCTCCACCTACCTGCCCCCCTCACAATGCTGCCAGCTCCACCACCTGCCCCCCTCACAATGCTGCCACCTCCACCACCTGCCCCCTCACAATGCTGCCAGCTCCACCACCTGCCCCCTCACAATGCTGCCAAGCTCCACCACCTGCCCCCTCACAATGCTGCCAGCTCCACCACCTGCCCCCCTCACAATGCTGCCAGCTCCACCACCTGCCCCCTCACAATGCTGCCAGCCTCCACCACCTGCCCCCCTCACAATGCTGCCAGCTCCACCACCTGCCCCCCTCACAATGCTGCCAGCTCCACCACCTGCCCCCCTCACAATGCTGCCAGCTCCACCACCTGCCCCCCTCACAATGCTGCCAGCCTCCACCACCTGCCCCCCTCACAATGCTGCCAAGCTCCACCACCCTGCCCCCTCACAATGCTGCCAGCTCCACCACCTGCCCCCCTCACAATGCTGCCAGCTCCACCACCTGCCCCCCTCACAATGCTGCCAGCTCCACCACCTGCCCCCCTCACAATGCTGCCAGCTCCACCACCTGCCCCCTCACAATGCTGCCAGCTCCACCACCTTGCCCCCCTCACAATGCTGCCAGCTCCACCACCTGCCCCCCTCACAATGCTGCCAGCTCCACCACCTGCTCCCTCACAATGCTGCCAGCTCCACCACCTGCCCCCTCACAATGCTGCCAGCTACACCACCTGCCCCCTCACAATGCTGCCAGCTCCACCACCTGGCCCCCCTCACAATGCTGCCAGCTCCACCACCTGGCCCCCCTCACAATGGCTGCCAGCTCCACCACCTGCCCCCCTCACAATGCTGCCAGCTCCACCACCTGGCCCCCCTCACAATGCTGCCAGCTCCACCACCTGCCCCCTCACAATGCTGCCAGCTCCACCACCTGGCCCCCTCACAATGCTGCCAGCTCCACCACCTGCCCCCTCACAATGCTGCCAGCTCCACCACCTGCCCCCCTCACAATGCTGCCAGCTCCACCACCTGCCCCCCTCACAATGCTGCCAGCTCCACCACCTGCCCCCCTCACAATGCTGCCAGCTCCACCACCTGGCCCCTCACAATGCTGCCAGCTCCACCACCTGGCCCCTCACAATGCTGCCAGCTCCACCACCTGCCCCCTCACAATGCTGCCAGCTCACCACCTGCCCCCCTCACAATGCTGCAAGCTCCACCACCTGCCCCCTCACAATGCTGCCAGCTCCACCACCTGCCCCCCTCACAATGCTGCCAGCTCCACCACCTGCCCCCTCACAATGCTGCCAGCTCCACCACCTGCCCCCTCACAATGCTGCCAGCTCCACCACCTGCCCCCTCACAATGCTGCCAGCTCCACCACCTGCCCCCTCACAATGCTGCCAGCTCCACCACCTGCCCCCCTCACAATGCTGCCAGCTCCACCACCTGCCCCCCTCACAATGCTGCCAGCTCCACCACCTGCCCCCTCACAATGCTGCCAGCTCCACCACCTGCCCCCCTCACAATGCTGCCAGCTCCACCACCTGCCCCCCTCACAATGCTGCCACCTCCACCACCTGCCCCCCTCACAATGCTGCCAGCTCCACCACCTGCCCCCCTCACAATGCTGCCAGCTCCACCACCTGCCCCCCTCACAATGCTGCCACCTCCACCACCTGCCCCCCTCACAATGCTGCCACCTCCACCACCTGCCCCCCTCACAATGCTGCCAGCTCCACCACCTGCCCCCCTCACAATGCTGCCACCTCCACCACCTGCCCCCCTCACAATGCTGCCAGCTCCACCACCTGCCCCCCTCACAATGCTGCCAGCTCCACCACCTGCCCCCCTCACAATGCTGCAAGCTCCACCACCTGCCCCCCTCACAATGCTGCCAGCTCCACCACCTGGCCCCTCACAATGCTGCCAGCTCCACCACCTGACCCCTCACAATGCTGCCAGCTCCACCACCTGGCCCCTCACAATGCTGCCAGCTCCACCACCTGGCCCCTCACAATGCTGCCAGCTCCACCACCTGCCCCCCTCACAATGCTGCCAGCTCCACCACCTGGCCCCTCACAATGCTGCCAGCTCCACCACCTGGCCCCCTCACAATGCTGCCAGCTCCACCACCTGCCCCCCCTCACAATGCTGCAGCTCCACCACCTGGCCCCTCACAATGCTGCCAGCTCCACCACCTGCCCCCCTCACAATGCTGCCAGCTCCACCACCTGCCCCCCTCACAATGCTGCCAGCTCCACCACCTGCCCCTCACAATGCTGCCAGCTCCACCACCTGGCCCCCTCACAATGCTGCCAGCTCCACCACCTGCCCCCCTCACAATGCTGCCAGCTCCACCACCTGCCCCCCTCACAATGCTGCCAGCTCCACCACCTGCTCCCCTCACAATGCTGCCAGCTCCACCACCTGGCCCCTCACAATGCTGCCAGCTCCACCACCTGCCCCCCTTCACAATGCTGCCAGCTCCACCACCTGCCCCCCTCACAATGCTGCCAGCTCCACCACCTGGCCCCCTCACAATGCTGCCAACGTCCACCACCTGGCGCCTCACAATGCTGCCAGCTCCACCACCTGCCCCCCTCACAATGCTGCCAGCTCCACCACCTGCCCCCCTCACAATGCTGCCAGCTCCACCACCTGCCCCCCTCACAATGCTGCCACCTCCACCACCTGCCCCCCTCACAATGCTGCCAGCTCCACCACCTGCCCCCCTCACAATGCTGCCAGCTCCACCACCTGCTCCCCTCACAATGCTGCCAGCTCCACCACCTGGCCCCCTCACAATGCTGCCAGCTCCACCACCTGCCCCCCTCACAATGCTGCCACCTCCACCACCTGCCCCCCTCACAATGCTGCCAGCTCCACCACCTGCCCCCCTCACAATGCTGCCAGCTCCACCACCTGCCCCCCTCACAATGCTGCCACCTCCACCACCTGCCCCCCTCACAATGCTGCCACCTCCACCACCTGCCCCCCTCACAATGCTGCCAGCTCCACCACCTGCCCCCCTCACAATGCTGCCACCTCCACCACCTGCCCCCCTCACAATGCTGCCAGCTCCACCACCTGCCCCCCTCACAATGCTGCCAGCTCCACCACCTGCCCCCCTCACAATGCTGCAAGCTCCACCACCTGCCCCCCTCACAATGCTGCCAGCTCCACCACCTGGCCCCTCACAATGCTGCCAGCTCCACCACCTGACCCCTCACAATGCTGCCAGCTCCACCACCTGGCCCCTCACAATGCTGCCAGCTCCACCACCTGGCCCCTCACAATGCTGCCAGCTCCACCACCTGCCCCCCTCACAATGCTGCCAGCTCCACCACCTGGCCCCTCACAATGCTGCCAGCTCCACCACCTGGCCCCTCACAATGCTGCCAGCTCCACCACCTGCCCCCCCTCACAATGCTGTCAGCTCCACCACCTGGCCCCTCACAATGCTGCCAGCTCCACCACCTGCCCCCCTCACAATGCTGCCAGCTCCACCACCTGCCCCCCTCACAATGCTGCCAGCTCACCACCTGCCCCATCACAATGCTGCCAGCTCCACCACCTGGCCCCCTCACAATGCTGCCAGCTCCACCACCTGCCCCCTCACAATGCTGCCAGCTCCACCACCTGCCCCCTCACAATGCTGCCAGCTCCACCACCTGCTCCCCTCACAATTGCTGCCAGCTCCACCACCTGGCCCCTCACAATGCTGCCCAGCTCCACCACCTGCCCCCCTTCACAATGCTGCCAGCTCCACCACCTGCCCCCTCACCATGCTGCCAGCTCCACCACCTGGCCCCTCACAATGCTGCCAGCTCCACCACACTGGCGCCCTCACAATGCTGCAGCTCCACCACCTGCCCCCCTCACAATGCTGCCAGCTCCACCACCTGCCCCCTCACAATGCTGCCAGCCTCCCAAAGCCTGCCACCCCACAATGCTGCAGCCGCCACCTGGCCCTCCTCACAATGCTGCCAGCTCCACCACTGCCCCCCTCACATGCTGCCAGCTCCACCACCTGGCCCCCTCACAATGCTGCCAGCTCCACCACCTGCCCCCTCACAATGCTGCAGCTCCACCACCTGCCCCCCTCACAATGCTGCCACCTCCACCACCTGCCCCCCTCACAATGCTGCCAGCTCCACCACCTGCTCCCCTCACAATGCTGCCAGCTCCACCACCTGGCCCCTCACAATGCTGCCAGCTCCACCACCTGACCCCTCACAATGCTGCCAGCTCCACCACCTGGCCCCTCACAATGCTGCCAGCTCCACCATCTGGCCCCTCACAATGCTGCCAGCTCCACCACCTGCCCCCCTCACAATGCTGCCAGCTCCACCACCTGGCCCCTCACAATGCTGCCAGCTCCACCACCTGGCCCCTCACAATGCTGCCAGCTCCACCACCTGCCCCCCCTCACAATGCTGCCAGCTCCACCACGTGGCCCCTCACAATGCTGCCAGCTCCACCACCTGCCCCCCTCACAATGCTGCCAGCTCCACCACCTGCCCCCCTCACAATGCTGCCAGCTCCACCACCTGCCCCCTCACAATGCTGCCAGCTCCACCACCTGGCCCCTCACAATGCTGCCAGCTCCACCACCTGCCCCCCTCACAATGCTGCCAGCTCCACCACCTGCCCCCCTCACAATGCTGCCAGCTCCACCACCTGCTCCCCTCACAATGCTGCCAGCTCCACCACCTGGCCCCTCACAATGCTGCCAGCTCCACCACCTGCCCCCCCTCACAATGTTGCCAGCTCCACCACCTGCCCCCCTCACAATGCTGCCAGCTCCACCACCTGGCCCCTCACAATGCTGCCAGCTCCACCACCTGGCGCCTCACAATGCTGCCAGCTCCACCACCTGCCCCCCTCACAATGCTGCCAGCTCCACCACCTGCCCCCTCACAATGCTGCCAGCTCCACCACCTGCCCCCCTCACAATGCTGCCAGCTCCACCACCTGCCCCCCTCACAATGCTGCCAGCTCCACCACCTGCCCCCCCTCACAATGCTGCCAGCTCCACCACCTGCTCCCCTCACAATGCTGCCAGCTCCACCACCTGGCCCCTCACAATGCTGCCAGCTCCACCACCTGCCCCCCCTCACAATGCTGCCAGCTCCACCACCTGCCCCCCTCACAATGCTGCCAGCTCCACCACCTGGCCCCTCACAATGCTGCCAGCTCCACCACCTGGCCCCTCACAATGCTGCCAGCACCACCACCTGCCCCCTCACAATGCTGCCAGCTCCACCACCTGCCCCCCTCACAATGCTGCAAGCTCCACCACCTGCCCCCCTCACAATGCTGCCAGCTCCACCACCTGCCCCCCTCACAATGCTGCAAGCTCCACCACCTGCCCCCTTTACAATGCTGCCAGCTCCACTACCTGTGTAGGTAGGTAGTGAGAGATGCGTAGCGGTGCAAGGACTGTACCTTGAGGTACAGAGCTTTTAACATCGTTTG